>NW_026942383.1:0-86945 GCF_024139115.2 Armigeres subalbatus
TAAATTACAGATTGGTGCTATTTTGCATACACGTGGAATCTGGAGTACTCATACATAGTTAATCGAGAAAACACGGATACGTGTGAACTTATTTCTATTCAAAAACTTCAGTGGCATTCAAACATCATGGGGAAAATGCTTTGGAAAAAATGTAGGAATTAAATTCAAAATATTTAATTAAGCAAATAGTTATTTCAATAGCTTCAGTATCATGTCCTTCATAACAAGTACTTGATGGTTCTGTTTTATGTGAAGTAACATGATGGACATACAAAGTAATAAAAGAACCCACAAATCATGTATGACAAATACACAACCCACAATTTAGGATCACGTCAAATTGAATAAAGAATGTATCTAAGGTTCAAAGTCAAGTGATAGCTCTCCCCAATCTCGTA
This sequence comes from Armigeres subalbatus, assembly GCF_024139115.2. Lineage (NCBI taxonomy): Eukaryota > Metazoa > Arthropoda > Insecta > Diptera > Culicidae > Armigeres > Armigeres subalbatus. Next base: position 399 of record NW_026942383.1, read on the forward strand.
CGCCATAGTCATGCAAGTCTGGCTACGAACCAGCCAAGTGACAAATGCACTTGGCATGTGAAAAAAAAATGCTTTGAATATGAGTCACTTTCGACCGCAAATTGTTTTTCCCGTCGAGAACGGCAAAAGATAGCACGTGAATGGAAAAAAAACGGAACGTTCAATTAAATTTTTATTCCGCTGCTCTTTCCGGAAGAACCGCCCTGCCATCTGACGCGCCTGTAGTGGGTACCAACCGGCCGGCGGGCGAGCAACTCCAGCCAGGCCGCCAACCAACCATCCGGCGACGAGAGACCGGTTGGTTGCTTTCTGACTACCATAACTGTCCTGTCAGGATCATTTTTTTCCCTTCCTTTCTATCGCGGGCTGCACCAGACCGGGCTTAGCGACTCACAGGCCCCTGGCTGTTATTGCAAGCGCCACTGGATTTGGTGTGTAATAAAAGCTCATAAATAACGCTTTTTCCCGACACCATCGGCATCGCCACACCACGATGGTACGGCCCAAACAACAACGGACGTCGCCGCCGCCGTCACAGGCAGCCGCGGACGATGGCGACAGTGACGCACAGTGGCACTATTGGCAATTTATTATTGACAATGCTTTAATGATACAACCTGCCGTTTAATATTCGTAGATTCGTGCCTCCTATCGACACGAGGTTTTGTATATGACTTCATTGATCAAGAAATTAAAAATCTTCCTGGCCGTGGATTGGAGATGTTTGAAAAATACCCCAGGAGTTCCTTTCAGAAGTTTTTCAGGAAATTCCTCCAGGATTTTTTAGAAGGTTGTCCGAAAATTCCCCCAGGGCGCCAGGAGTTTTTTTTCGAAATTCCCCCCAACACTTTCTTCGACTCCCAGCAGTTCTTCGAAAATTCCTCCTGGATATATTTAGGAAATTCATGCATGGGTTTTTTTTTGGAAACCGCCGGAATTTCTCATTTCTCGGAAAATCCACCAGAAATATCTTCAAAAAATTCCCCCTGGAATTTATTCGGGAATTACACGCAAATTCCAAAAGCAGCTTCTTCGGAAATTCTTCCCGGAATTGCTAAAATACTGACCCAAGATTTTTATCAAAAAAAGCCTCGAGATTTTCTTTGGAACTGTCTTCTAGAGTTTTTTTTTAAATTCCTTTAGGAGTTTAATTAGAAATTGCTTTGTTAAAGCTCCCAGGAATTTCTCCACAAACTTATCCAGATTTTCTCCAGTGATGTTTACAAAAAAAAAAACCTCAAGAATTTCGTTCAGCCTCCGATGATTCCTCCAAAATCTACTTCGAAAATTATTCCAAGAACGCATCTGAATATTTCTTCGGAATTTCTCCGGAAATTCTTGCTTTATCAAATTCTTCCATAAAATCTGGAGCATTCCTATGAATATCCTCTAAAATTGCCTTGAAAAATCTCCTGTAAATTTATCCAGGAATTTCTCTGAGAATATGTCCAGAAATTAGTTCACAAATTCTCTCGATTGCATCAAGCATTCCCCGCAAATTCCTTCTGGAATTTATTTAGAAATCGTCCTGTTTCGAGAACGAACTCACCTGTTAGTCTTACGGATACTTAAATCTGATTTATTTCTAGTTTGGAGTCCAATATAGCTTCAGGCTAGCACCTTCCTAGACCCGTACTGATATTAGTTACGAGTCGCGTTCTTCCCTGGATATGTCACCGGTCCACCTAAACCTTAATAGCATTTTGTAACCAGTCCAGAGATATGCAGTTCCTCAGCATCATCTTGACAGGTGAACATGCGAATGATTCGATCTTCGTCAAGTAAGGAAAGCAGAATAAATCGGAATAACAGGGAAGGTTATTCGATCCTGTTTAAGTTGTGTAGGAAATGTACTTCTTCTTTGACTGAAAAGTCCCATCCTTTGCAGAATGTAGAGGCGGGTTAGTATCCCCCAGTATCACACATTTTATTGATCCGATAAGCCTTGGATCCGTGATTGGATATACAGATACGGCACAGTTGAAGACTGGGCACCTTTTTCAACTGATCGCCAATTGGCAGTAAAAGGAAAATCTTGCATTTCTTCGATCGATGTTCAATCCTATTACGAACTATGTAATTCGGTTCCCTCGTTCCAAAATGAGCCTGGTACTGTTCTCTCTGCTTCGGATGTTCATGTTCATTTTGTCGTGGCTATTGTACTTGAAACATGGCATCGCTGATAATTTAGTAAAAATTCTTGTAGAAATAGCAGAAGCAAAAATTTTGAATGAAGTTCAATGTATAATTTTCAAACACAGTTTTTTCTAGAGTAAGTTTTAACGTGTGACAACATGTGACAACATACCCGAAGGTACTGCGTGTCAAATAAGAATCTAAAATTGTTAACCGTTACGAAATCTTGCAAGATTTTGAAATTTAATATCGCCTTTATCTTTCGATGGATTTTGAAGATTTATGTATCACTTAACTCGGAAGCTCTCCAGCAATTTGTTGATTTAATGGAAACTCAAGATTGAAACTATTGAAAATTTTCAAACTCAGGTATAATTTGGGATCCAACCAAACTCGTTCGTGCATTCCCAACACAGACATCAGATTGATCAGTTCAATCAAAGGTAATTGCCTATTTCCGGGGATTAAACCACCCGACTTGGACGTTAATTTACAATGTTATGAAAACTAATATGTGAATATGTAGGTAACCACTTTCCCTTCGATGGGACTCGATCGCATGACCCTACAGTACGCTAGACTGGTGCTTTGACCAACTAAGCTAAGTCCACATTAGAGGAGCGTGAGTATTTAGATTGTCTGGCGGCTATACACATTCTTCATCAGCAACTGTACTGATCAAGTGAGGTTGTGTAAGCTATTTGCCAGTCGGTTTGATCAGTTTGATCAAGGCTTTTTCTTCTGTATAAAAAACGCAGTGCCTGCCATGCGCGCGTCATTCACTCACTACATGCGCGTCGAAACGAACGAGCCGCTTCGTGAAAAATCGGAGGCATGGCATCAAAGCTGGCGGCGACAAGGCAGCGAAAAGAACACGACGACGACCAGAAGAGCATCGTCAACCCCGTCAACAGCCGAAGCGGAGACCACAGAGGGAGTTTACGACAACTTCGAGCGCAACACAGACCTGCGTCCACCTCCTGCTGTCGAGCAAGCTGGTCAAGCACGCCCGTCTGAGGGAATCGAAGCCGTTACCAAGTCCACCAGCTCCAGCTGAACATGAACATCGACGAAAGATACACCAAAACGACTCTTTCCAGAGTCACAGCGACATCTGCAAAAGAAGTTTTCGTACACGTACCAGAAGCCAGATGTGATATTCGGACTTTATAGTAATTTGAGTGAATTAAGAATTTTTGCGACACCAAGTTCGACGGAGGACGGAAACGTTGCATCCTCTATTAATTCTATCTTTGGTTTTGTTACTGTTATTGTTTTGCAAGGCGCAAATTAATCGGTACTATTCAGGACCACTATTCTAAACATGAGAAGGTTGAGCGGGAGATTTTTCTTCAAAGTGCAAAATAATCGCTTGATGGCGGCAGAAAGTTGCCATTTGTAACACGAGCGGGCGTCATTCGAATGGAAAGCACCAGTAGCAGTAGAAGTAGGTAGTAGCAGCATCCTCTCAAACTGTGATTATGGTTTTGTTGCTGTTAGTGAAAGGAAAGGCGCATTTTGGAAAATAAATCGTTTTTTTTTTTTCAGAGTCACATGTTAATAGAAGAGACGGTTGAGAAGAGACAATTTTTCAAAAAGTTGCCTCAGGCAGCAGAATCACAAATGCACGTCAGAAGGAGCCCCTGCTGAAATCTGATATTTTCTCTGTCGCATCTTGTGAGTTACATTCGATTCAGCGTCATGCCATTTGGTGGAATGCCGTTTGGCCGAATATTAAAAAAATACATACGATTACGGGTAAAGGATGTTCATTCAAAATCAATTTTCACCGGTCTTTCCCGGTTGGATAATAAAACATTATAATAGCGGATCTAAACAAGAAATTATCTTAATTTTATATTTGTTTTATTAGAGGGGGCTCTAGAAAGCTCTTAGACCCCTTAAGTATGAAGCAATCTCAGTTTTGTCATACGTGGAATCGAATGAACCAGAATCCAAAATAATTTCTTGTGAGTTCTAATTCGAGAACAGAGAATCTCCAAAGATAAGCCAGACTAGGGCTGCAAGTCTCTTAAATGAAGTCAAAAAATCAGTTTCACGAAAAAATCATCTGAAAATTTTCAATGATATGGAAATGCTATCACCTTCAAACTGAAACGTACACATTCATGATAGAATTAGAGGCGAAAGTATAGAATTGATAGTTCCGTTAGGATACGGCAGGCATGGAGTATGTTTTTTGTAGAAGTCGATTAAAAACCGCGCGGAGGGCAATATTTGTGATGGTATATATCGCACGACCTTCCATCTGCCAAACTCCCGTATGAAGGGAGAGCGAAGGTCGTCATCACAAATATTGCCCTCCATTCGCTTTCAAACTCTATTGTCTTAGTGACTAAATTTCAATAAATTATATTCAGTCGGTGAAATTAAGATATGGCTAGTAAACCTAATATTTTAATGTCAGTCATCCTGTGAATAGTCTGAACAGGAATGAAGCCTCCAGTTTTATATAATTTTTGGTGTCAAGCAGTCGAAAAAAACAAAAGAAATTTTCACCAAGGACAGTTTCTTTCAAGATTTGTACGCGTCGATAAGGATTCAATGTTAACCCTCTATTCATTGATTTAGTTAACATCTAAACAGATAACACTGAATCAACAATTTGACGCCACAATGCACGGTTCGAGGCCGCATCTCTCCATCCTCGAATACGCCCCACGCTCGCCAAGTCGTTTTTGCACCTGGTCTGCTCCATCTCGCTCGCTGCGCTCCACGCTATCTCGTACCTGCCGGATCGGAAGCGAACACCGTCATTGCAGGGTTGCTGTCCGGCATTCTTGAAACATGTCCTGCCCATCGTACCCTTCTGGCTTTAGCTACCTTCTGGATACTAGGTTCGCCGTAGAGTTGGGCGAGCTCTTGGTTCATTCTTCGCCGCCACACACCGTCTTCTTGCACACCAGCAAAGATGGTCCTAAGCACCTGTCTCTCGAATACTTCAAGTGCTTGCAAGTCCTCCTAGAGCATTGTCCATGTTTTATGTCCGTAGAGGACAACCGGTCTTATAAGCGTCTTGTACATGACACATTTGGTGCGGTGGCGAATCTTTTTCGACCGCAGTTTCTTCTGGAGCCCGTAGTAGACCCAACTTCCACAGATGATGGGCCTTCGTATTTCACGACTAACGTTGTTATCAGCCGTTAGCAAGGATCCGAGGTAGACGAATTCCTCGACCACCTCTAAGGTATCTCCGTCTATCGTAACACTGCTTCCCAGGCGGGCCCTGTCACACTCGGTTCCGCCCACAAGCATGTACTTTGTCTTTGACGCATTCACCACCTTTGTTACTTCACGTTTCAGGCGGGTGTACAGTTCTGCCACCTTTGCAAATGTTCGGCCGACAATGTCCATGTCATCCGCGAAGCAAATAAATTGACTGGATCTGTTGAAATCGTACCCGGCTGTTACACCCGGCTCTCCGCATGACACCTTCTAGCGCAATGTTGAACAACAGGCACGAAAAGTCCATCACCTTGTCTTAGTCTCGGCGCGATTCGAACGAACTGGAGTGTTCGCCCGAAATCTTCACACAGTTTTGCACACCATCCACCGTTGCTTTGATCAGTCTGGTAAGCTTCCCAGGAAACTGTTCTCGTCCATAATTTTCCATAGCTCTACGCGGTCTATACCGTTAACCCTCTAGTAAGGAAAATGAACCCAGCACGGGAAGAGTACTGCTGTTTTGGTGAGATCGAATCAATTTAACTTATGTTTTCCATTAATTTATATTTGGGATCCTCAGTTGCTTCAAATAGTTTTCCTTTTTTCGATCTTCTTTTAAATAATCTGTTGTGCTTACTCTTACTCGTAGCTATATAGCGCCTATTTTGCATAATCAAGTATCACAAATACATTTATGTTGCTTTGTGCTTTAAATGTCGTCTCATAAAATACTGCATTTCGATAGTCTCATACAATACAGGCAACATTCTAAATCTAAAGTTTTTTTTTAACAGAATCGATATTGTTTTAAGTTTAATGTTCAAAAGATACTATGAAATGTATTTTTCTGTTCTAATTAAATTGGTAAAAAAACTAATTAAACAACACCCTCTTTTCTCATTCTCCAATACGTTGCCGCCTTTTACTTAATAAATTTTTCCTTTTTTTGTACTTGTACCTCATTACAAACACGACACTCTCAAAATATGTGCGAACATAATATTAGATATTATTGAGTGACATATGACAATTCATATTCAAAGCTTTTTGTTTACTTGAGAAACAAAAAGCGGGAAGGGGCATTTAATATATTTAATTTCTTTCTCGTTTCAAAGAGCGAACAATGGCGCTTAATGCTAGGCTAATTAGCCAGGGCAAGTTTAATAGCTTTGCCCTATCCCAAAGAAATCAACAATTGATTGACATAAACTTCTTAGCACTGTCACTCCCATCGTTTGTTCAAACTCATAGTATCATTTGCTTATGATGATATTCCTAAATTTTATTCCCTACTAACCATCCAATTCCTTGACATCTATTAGGGCGTCGGTGAGTCACTGGCCTCTCGTTAAGTAGATGTCATATCATCATTTCCTTGCCTTCCTTAGTAACGGAGAAGATGGGCGTGGTCGGCAATAGTAGCTTTCAAGCTTTATCATTTCAGACCTCCAATTGGGTTACTATTAAATTCCAAATAGTAATCCATAAGCAGTTGTGGTAAGAAAGCTGAAGAACTTACATGACAGCTGTCAGTATGCAATCTGCGAAATACTCCGTTACAACGTAACGCAACGCATTAGTTGACTAAAATATTTAGAATTAAGAGCACAATCGCCATTCCAAAAATGTCAGAATCAATTAGGCCCATTTGAAAAAAAAAAGTTGCTAGAATTATCTACTCACAATTTTGCAGCATTTTTTTTCCATTTCCGATAAAGTCTATAAATCAAAATCATTGGATGGCGACCTACTAACAAATGCAACTATCATGGAGTTAAAAAAGTGCGAGAAAACGTATGAAAATGTCCAGATCCCTTGCTGTTCAACGTACCGTAAAAAATGCATACTTTAAATACTTTATGACTTTCTTAGATAAATGAACGGCATACACGCAAATTACTATCCATATTCATTCAAATACAATTGAATACGAAGCGTTGCGGCCACAGCATTCGATTCCCGGTTTAATATCATTTCTTCTTGGCCTCTAGAATCCAGAACTGCTATTAATTGGCTTGTCCAAGAACTAAATTTCGGACACATGCACGCACCGATTTATTTCGTAGAATTAGTTTGTTGTTTGTTGTGTTGCCTGAAATTATTTCTGACCTGGTAATAATTGGAAAAAAAGGTCGTGCTAAAATGCGCGTCGGTTCGATTGAAGTTTCGGCATGCAAAAGTTACCGAGCTTAATAGTTGATAATAGTTGATAGAATTCATTAGTGCGAGTTGGTTCGGTCGTAGAAGCAGTATGTAGAAGCCACCGGACCTGCATTGTGTTAGTTTTTATCTTCGTCGCAATACCATAAAGGTAAAAGTGTTTTCAAATTAATGTTCGTTTAAAAGTAGAACGATCTCGAGGCCACGGATTTTTGTTCTGCTTTATGAGGTAAGTTTATTCAAATATTTAAGTGCGCGATCGAACGTGTTTGTTTAAAACAGAACGGTTTCGAGATCACGGAATTTTTGTTCTACTTAGTGCGGTCAGTAATTGAGCTAATTAGTGCACGATACTCAAACTACACAGCATACCGTTTACCAAGACGAACCCCGCTACATGCCCTACCCCATATATCCACCATGCCAGTGATTTCTCGTGGAAGTGCAGATGACTCGTCGGCTTCCATCAAAGCGAGAGTATCACGTCAACATTTTCCTAGCCATTTCTTAATTGACCTGCATTCGGCGCTGGTATTGCTTTATATTGGGTCACCAGTTTTTACACATTGAGGATGATGTTAGTCCCAAACATCGTCTGTTGGTTCTCTGTTTAATTACAGCTGACCTGGCAATAACGGAGTAGCAACCGTGGGCGGTCAATCATGCTCATGCTCATGCTTTATTAATTTTTTCTTCTTTCCTTCTTCCTTTTTTTTCATGTCTCTTCTTCTTTATTCCTTCGTTCCTTTTACTTCTTTCTTCATGTTCCGTCTTCCAACTTCTTAATTCTATCTTCCTTTTTTCTCTCCCTTCTTCCCCTTCCTTTTACCTACTTCCTCTTTCCTTCAGCAAGCTGGTGCATGCGCATCGCGAATCCTAGCAAGCAATTGATTTTCAGCTAGTACATATGTGCTAGTAAGACGAATATCTTCATAAAAAATATTTTGAGCTCTTTTTAGTGGAAAGTACTAAACTCATCTTAGACGGTTGGACGAATATCTTTTGTTGAAATTGAAATTTTCATCGATTTTGACGTAAACTACGTCTAAGGGGAAGACTCGGATACAGGGTGACAAATGAAAATTTCCAAATTCGAGACCGTCACGAAATCATGTAAGATTTCAAACGTTAATAGCTCCTTTATTTTTCAATGGATTTTAGAGATTTTATTATCAATCGAATCGGAAACTCTCCAGCAATTTTTTTAAGCAATTTTTTTTATTGATTATCAATGTAAAAACATTGAAAATTCCAATTCATTACCAACCCAGTAAAATTTCAGAGTTTCGTTACGACCGCCGTCTGCGTCTGGTGCTGTTGGTTCTTGCGCTCTACTTTTGTGCGGTGATTCGCACAAAAAGTACAAAAATAGAACCAGAGCAATGACCGCGGTCGGAACAAAAAAGTATAGTGTTTATGAAAAAGTGCTACAGATGCAGGTTTCAGAGGAGATCATTAAAATTGATTTATCAACTATAAACAAGATTATTCTACTATTTAGGCAGCACTCCTTTAAAATAACACTTCAAAAGTTACACAACAGTCGTAGAAAGTAAAGGCATCATCACCACTGCGGAATTGGTGTTTTTAAAGGAAAATTTTAAATCGTCATCCAACCATTTTCATATATTGAGTTACGCTAATTTTGTTCGAAACACAAATGAATTGGTGTGAGATCGAACATGATTTGCGGAAAAACTACACATTACACGCGGCAAAACGTTTACCAAAACGAACCTGGCTACCTCCCGACACCATATATCCAACATCCCAATGGTTACTCTTGGAAGTGCAGATGACTCGTCGGCCTCTATTAATAAAAGTATCACGTCAACATATTCTTAACCATTCATTAATTGGCCTGCATTCGGACACGGCAGGCGCCGGTATTACTTAAATTTCGGTCACCCGTTGAAATTTGGGTCACATTGAAGGTTCTATTATTCTCAAATATCATCTGTTGGTTCTTTTTGTAATTACATCTGGCCTGGCAGAAACAGAGTAACAACCGTGGCAGTCAATCATGCTCATAAGAGTGGTTCAAATTTTGACTTTTTCGCTCCCCTATGCTCAAACGGTGGCATCAGTTGTCTTTATAGAACTACCCTAATTTTTAGCAGATTTGGTTGAAATTTGACTTAGCACGCGCGATTTGAAGTTAGAGAATTAGGCCGATACAAATATTTAAAATCCATTTTGTCTCCCCCCCCCCTCGGATTTTTTTTGCCAAAAAATGATATTTTGAGCAACAAAATAAAATTCGGATAATTTTGAGGATTTTCAAAACATTCTTTAAGAAATCCGAGGAGTTTTTTTTTGTTTTTTTTTTTTATTTTATTATTTATTTTTTATTATCCCCCCCCCCCCCCTTGACCTTTCGGAGACTAGTAGGACAAAAAGTCAATTAAATATTTGTAACGGCCTTACTATGAAAACAGTAACTTTTTTGGAAAACCGTTTTGCAATGTTGCTCATAGATATATAAAAATATATGAGTACGTTGGCAACATAGGAAATTTAGCGAGCGAATGAATCGTTTTTGTTGCGAAAAATTATTAAGGAAATACTAAACCGTGGGAAATTTAATTAAGCACGTAAAAGAATATTCATTATAACTTTGCTTACGAATTCGATCGGTTCGCAACAACAACCGTTTTACAGATTAGAAAATATTCTACGAAGTCTTCGGGTTGATTATATTAATGTGCCAGACACATAAGCAACTAAACAAAAAAACTCTAACTATCCGGATTCTGTTTCCTTTTATACCTTATACATAAAATATGGCCATTGATGATTCATACAAGCTATATTTGATCATTTGAACACGTTTTACGACGATGAATTTTGGAGAAAAATTTCACGGTTCAGAAAAATGTCTCCTAGTACCGGACACTATTGCATCAAATGTTCAAATATTGTTCAAATTTGACTAAGTTCCTGTTACATGAGTAAAGACATCATTCAGAATAATCATATTTTTCATGTGCTTCAAGCTGTAAATATTAAAAGTTGTTAGTAGAGCTTATTTGGCTCTTTAGCTAAATTTTTTACATCTTAATCCAAATTCTCACCTTTTTGAATGTCCTCTTCAATTTTGTTTCTGCTAATTTCTGTGGCTTTCTCAGCAAGAAGAAACAATTGAATTGAAGTAAGTGTAACAAAACAGGTGTAAAAATGGCTATGAAAAATCTTAATGTCCGAACACCACAATTACATGGTACATCTAACAAATCATCATCATCAAAACATCAAAATCATTTTTATTCAATTTCAAATTTTGTACAAAGCTTACAACATGAAGATCTGATATCTCATGCCGTCAAAAGCCTTTTCAATAGCTTCCTTTTGTACTTAATAAGTTGAAGGAGGGAGCTCTGGAAGTATCGTTTTAAGAAGTGTCCGGTATTGGGAGGTGTCCTGCGCTGGGGGATCTCCCCCTAAATAGTTAATGAGTCGCCTCACGAAACGATCTTTCACATACGGGGGGCTATTCTACAAACTTCGAACTGCTCGTACTCAGTTAAATTACAACCGATTCCGTTGAAAATTTAGGAGGTTCATCAAAACAGCAAATATTATCGTTTAAGCATAGGGGAGCGAAAAAGTCAAAATTTCAGTCACTCTAAGCTCTAAGCAAATTAATTATTATTTTATGATCTGCTTTACGTAGTTTAAGTCGGGCGGTCGTATCTTGTATATAATCCTTCTGATTTTGACGTAAACTACGTCTAAGGGGAAGACTCGGATACAGGGTGTAAAATGAAAATTTCAAAATTGGGGACCGTCACGAAATCATGTAAGATTTGTAACATTAATAGGTCCTTTATCTTTCGATGGATTTCAAAGATTTATATATCAATCGATTCGCAAACTCTCCACCAATTTGCCAGTAGTATTGAAACTATTGATTATCAACGCTAAACTATTGAAAATTTTAGTTCTTTCATGCATCATGCAACCCCTATACAGCGCGTTCCAATCCTTGGTAATTGCCTACTTTTAGGGTATTATCAATTTATTGAACTGGGTTGTATGAATGGGGTGGCCCAGCCGCTAGACAGTGGAGTCCCTACTCCCTCATAGAGTGGGAGGTGCCCAGGTAAAGTGTTGTGGGATGGTTTCTTCTCTTCTAGGGTAAATGCTCCCATATTAATAACAGCCCGTATATTAATCCCAACCGTCAATAAACCAAATTGAAAATCAATTTAATTACAATATCTCACATCGAACGTACACAATAATGAATGGACCACATTCTTCAATGTTTGGAATATTATTTAAAATTTCGTTTGGGTAATGTTTAAGTTCACAAAACTCAAATTATTAAAAACTAAATTTTAAAACACAATAATTTTCATTTTCCTACCTCTGAGCTGTTGGTTTGATGCTCTGCTCGATTGCTACTAGCAGATTCATCTGTTTTCACGCCGATGTTTTCCACTCAATTTCAAGCTTACACAAATGTATCCTTTAAAAATTCACTTCACAACACATAAAGCACATCACATTTTCACTATCAAGATAATTATATTTGAAAAACCAACGCGATTTCCTATAGTTTGATATAGGTTTATTTCGAACAACGTCTAAATTATCCTTGTCCGTATTCCAAACTGTTTACATGGCTTGCAGTACTCTCAAGGGTTGCCGGCCAAGATTTTTATTTCAAAAATGCTTGAATAAACTTTCATTGTGAAATTCAACTCTCATGTTTGTAGAATAAGTTATATCTAAAAGATAAATTATGACAAACATAGAATTGAATTTATAAGATAACAGACTGCAATAAAAACTTTAATGTTGCAATTATATTTCTAATAATATTTCAGTTGTTACAACATAAATACAAAACATTGAGGAATTCGGCATCACTGCAATCACATCGTTACATATACACACGAGTAATAGTATGTGTTGTTTTTGTTGGAAATAGTATTATTGAAATAGGTACAGGCATAGGATTAACTGTTTTTGAATGTTATTGAAATGGGTACATAGCGGCGATGATGTTTTTCAGTTAAATACTTCATAAATGTGATATAAATAACATTTCTGAAGTCACCAAATTGTTCTCAATCAAATATTATGTGACTTGAGCATAATTATTCTCACGGTTCTTTATAATTGGGTGAGAAATCAATGTACTTTATGTGCACCTTGCCTTATTGTTATTGATATAGGAACAGATACCCTATATAGAGCGGAATAATTGGTTCAATGTATTATATTTGGTTTTACGTAGTTTACGTCGAGCGGTCGTATCTTGTATACAACCCCAACATTTTTTTTTATTGAGAATTACGCTTTCAAAATATGATGTATAGGTGGTACATAGTACATGTAGACTACCTTGAGCCCAAGACAACAGCTAGGACTAGTTGGAATGCAAATATATCGACACTGTTGTGTCATAAAGGCGAATGTCGCAAACCTAAATAATGCCTTTTCCTGCAAATTCCTCAACGACTAGGACTGCTCGCAGCTAACAACCATTTGGAACTGGTGGAGCTCCGCGCCGGAACGGAAGTGGAAAATACCGCCAGAACTCTCTAATCTTCATGAATTGAACAGAAGAAGTTAATGTTTACGTTTGCGACATTCGCCCTTTTGAAACAACAATGTCGATATATCCAAGATGGGTGTTGTCGCACACCCTGTGCGAAACGATCAGTCGGATGGTGTAGTGAAACAAGTGGTCACTCGCGCGCGTATGTATTGATGACCTACGGCCGAGGGGCAAGAAGAACAAGGGCGATAAAATATAATATAATTTAAAATATAATTACAGCTATGAAGTTGCCCAGTACAGCAGCTATCTGGATCGTGCTTGTATAACTATGCTTTCTCCAACAATGGGGTTGCACAACTTGTTATACTTTCAGTATCTGCCGTAATTGAGCATGATCTGCAGGCCTTGGCTCTATGGAATTCGAAGACTTCCTGGAACCCATTACAGCAGCAAGAACTACTAGGAATGCAAACATATACAAAGATGAAGTTGCACAACTTGATTTTTTTTTCAGTTACTGACTTCACTACGTAGGTTGATCTGTAGGCCCTGATTTCATGGAGTTCGTAGACTACCTAAAACCTATGATAATATCCAGGCAATACCACTTCGCATTCCGCGCACAAATTCTGTTCCAAGACCTTCCGAAGTACTTAGTTAATCTACAAAACAACCTCTGAAACTAATTCAAACTTGCCTCAAAAATATACAAATAGTTGAAATTTTTTCCGCTTCTAGGACGTAAAAACCCTAGCAGCACATTAATAATTATTTGCGAGCGTCTTAGGGGAAAATGTTACACGGTTTTAAAAAAATTGTCTTCCTTTTACTTCCACTAATTCGTTTTTTGGTATCTACACAGATACGTATTTCATCCACAACTTGTGGACATCTTCAGTGTGTTGTTTATCGTCGATAAACAATACACTGAAGATGTCCACAAGTGATGGATGAAATACGTATCTGTGTAGATACAAAAAACGAATTAGTGGATGTAAAAGGAAGACATTTTTTTTAAACCGCCTAGCAGCACAGTTTGGATCGATTAGGCTGCTGCAACTCATAAGTAACCGATTTCAGTTGTATATCGCTAACAAAAGCCTCTTTGCGACATGAGTGCTGCTCGGGAAGGAGAATCGTTATTTCGAATTTAGAAAGAATTTATTGTTTAATTGTTTATTCGTCTTCGATTGGATCGTACAGACTACCCTTATTCTAAAATCCTTGTTCTAGATTTGAAACAATACTTGGACACGTTAAAATCAAACAAATTACAAACATTATTAAAAGCTCTAAGACAAGAGCTAAAGGGATTATTGTATCCGTACGTTGTTCGGTGGGTTGGGACAGCCAGTAAATCAGCGTGACGCAGGCTATGGCTAGGTATGCTCAACTGTACATCCACGAGCAAGTCCGGACAGTCTGTGCTACTGCTGATGATGTCATACACTACAAGTCTTCTAAAGTTGAGTCGTCTAGTTGAGAGTAGTTCCAGGTCGATTAGCTGACATCGGGTTCTATATAGTCAGGTAAGTGCATTGGATCATTCCACGGTAGGTGTCGAAGTGCAAAACGGATGAAAGGCCTTTGAACTCGTTCAATGCGAATCACTTTGGTCGTATGGTACGGTACGGCCAAATAGGGGCAGCATATTCTAAAATACTCCTCACAAGTGCACAGTACAGAGCTTTCAAGGTGTAAACATCGGTGAAATGAGCTGCATTCCTACGAAGAAATCCAAAAACTGCGAATGCCTTCACCGTTATTGCAGAAATATGTTCGTTGAACCGCAATTTAGAGCCCATTGTAACGCCCAAGTCACGAATCGACGAAGCACGCTCTAGTGCAGCATCGGTAAGAAAATAGCTGTACATTATTGGGGATATGATTTGGCAGAAGGTGATTAATTTACATTTCGCCACATTCACGCTCATTCCGTTTTCATCACACCTACGGCGGAGTTCGTCAATATCAGTTTATAGAGCAACACAATCCAGCAAAGAGTGAATTATTTTGAGGTCGTCAGCGTACAGAAGCTTCGCAGAGGTAAGGCAGTTGGTCAAGTCATTGATATACAGGATAAACAGTAAAGGTCCCAGCACGCTGCCCTGAGGCAAACTCGAGGTAATGCTGAAAGTCCTAGACCGCGAGGCATCAACACGAACTAAAACCTTTCTGCCAGTCAGGTATGACATTATGCAATCTGCTATCTATTCAGGTAAACCCAAGTGGCGTAACTTTGAAACGGAATGTTGATGAGGTACGGTGTCGAAAGCTTTCAAAAAATCTACGTATACGGAGTCCACCTGATTGCGCTTCTTGACTTCACGGAAGAGCGCTTAAGAATAGCATAGCAGATT
Organism: Armigeres subalbatus; assembly: GCF_024139115.2. NCBI lineage: Eukaryota > Metazoa > Arthropoda > Insecta > Diptera > Culicidae > Armigeres > Armigeres subalbatus. The sequence continues at coordinate 15,753 of NW_026942383.1, forward strand.
CGTTGTACTAGATTGCGAAAAATGGGAGCGTATTTGATATTTCGAACATAAAAAAGGACATCAAAAGAGGGAGCGTTGAAAGAGGCTTTACAGTTTGATATATCTAATCTTTTTTTACGCGGTTGGAATTCATCAATTTCTTGGTTTGGTTTAACCATGGTTAACCAAAACTTTCACAGCTTTTTAACGACAAACAAAGTTTTCTTTGTTTTTTTGTGGATTTTTTCATAGGGTCAAATCTTTGTTTAATTGAAGCTGAAAGACCCAGGGGCCCCCTACCCGCTTCGACATGTTGTACAACTTTGGCTCCGCCCCCAGGAAATTTGGTTCGGTCGGAGCAAAGTCAGACCATCTGTGTACCGAGATCGGTATGGGGCCCCTTAGACGACTGATACCAAACCGCGCAAAACAACCTGGGTGTAAAATACAACACTATGCAGCAGCTGTCATATTTTCACCACCCCATTTTCATCCACAGCACATTTTCATCACTTTCTCGAGCTAGTTGCATCACCAATACTAGCAAAAGATAACATCAAGAATTTACAAAACAGCGTGATGGAGTCTTGAGCCTTAATCTTCAATCTTCAAGGTAAACTTCTAATAACGATATTCAATCTCCGAGGTCAATCTAAAAATTCAATTTTTAAAAACAATCAATTTGCCAAATACAGAGAAGTGTCAGTCGAATTCTATTCAATACGAATTTTTTAGCCGAAATTTTCAGGCCGAGAAATAGTTGGTTAAACAAGTTATTCGGCCGAACGACCCATATGACCAAAAAGGTTATGACATGTTGAAAAAATATTACTTAGGGGATTTGGCCGAATAGGACATTTGATCGAATAGGTCATTTGGCAAAATAGGAAATTTCGCCAAATATGCCATTTTACCATATAGGACATTTGACCGAACAGGTCATTGGGCTGAACAAGTCATTTGGCCGAAAAACCATTTGAAAAGTGAGAAAAGAGGTGTTAAAATTGAGACGTCTGACTTCTCACTATTTATTTCCTACTTCTCACTGTGAAAAGCGAGAAGTGCGAATTGGTAGGTGAGACGTCTTACTACTCACTTTTCACCTCGCATTTTGTACAGTGAGAAGTGAGAAATGAGGAATGAGAAGTGAGACGTCTCACTTCTGAACCCTTATTTCTCACTGTAAGGGGAGAAAAGCGCGAAGTGAGTAGTGAGACGCCTCACCACCCATTTTGCACAACTCACTTTTCACGTCTCGCCTCTCACTCCTCGCTTCTCTTTTCTCACTGTAAAAAGTTAGTAGTGCGAAGTGAGAAGTGAGACGTCTCACTACTCATTTCTCACTTATCCTTCTCACTACGTAAAGTGAGAAGAGCATAGTTAGGTGGGAGACGCCTCTCGTCTCATTCATCACTTCTAACTTCTTATTTCTCATTTGTCACAGTGAAAAGATAGATGTGAGGCGTCAAATGGAAAATTGGGCCGAACAGACCCTTTCAGTCAATTGACCTTCGGCTTAATGGCCTGTTCGGCCAAATGGCTATTCGGCCAAATGACCTTTTCGACCAAATGACTCTTTCAGCCAAATGACCTTCGGCTTAATGGTCTGTTCGTACGGTACTCGGTCAAACAGCCCTTCCCCGTATAAAAAGGCTACACATGTAGTCCCACACCAATTTTTTAGTAGTGGTAGGAACACAGTAAGTATTTCCGTCCGTCGTCGTAGGGGCTAAAACCAACGAAGGCAATGCCCATTTGCTAGAACTCCACTATAGCAGAACGTTTCTACTGAGCTTATGATTTTGTACGGATGAGTTTGGCAAAAAAGTACCATTTTGATATGAAAATTATTTTAAGCTTTTAGTGGACAAGTCAAAAAGTGCCTCTTCTCTTGGTTTTCGAGACTATGGCGAAAAGACGAAAATGCCTGCCTTAGCCCTTCTGATCTACTTGCATTCCATGAAACGAGCCTAGTTAAATTATAGTAGCAAAACAAGCTAATTTTGTCTAATAGTACCATTTTTGCTATCAACCAGAACCACAGTGCTCCAACGGGGCGAGAATAGTGTGTATAAAGTGCCCCTGGTTGGAAGTGTTATTTTTCCGCCCCGTCTGGCTTGGTGTGATTTTTTTTTTGTGCCGTGGTGCCACACTCTCCACTCACTCGGCGAACTCGGATCGCCGTGCGTCAGCTGGTTGCGGAACATCGCCATCATCACCAAACGATATTTTCTTCCGGGAGCGCGCGGTTGGTGGGGCGGTGATCTGTTAAAAGTTTCGGCCATGGTCGTTCATCATCGTCATCATTGTGGTCGTGGATGGGCTGGACACGGGCTGGTGGTACCTCTGCTGTATTATTTCCGTTGGTTTCCGATAGGCATGTGGAACGGTTTGATATTAAAAGTGGAAACAGTTGTCTCCTACCAATCGTAAGCCTAGAGAAGCAAAGGATTGCAGCAGTAATGGATTTAGTTGGTCTATCCGTTAGCTTATTGGACATTCATTCAGATCCCAAAAGTTTTGAAGGTGAAAGTTTCTGAGCTGATTTTCATTCGTTCAGACCAAAAATTTAGTTTCAAATTTTATTGAGGAAGTTCTACTCATTAAAAACAAAACTGCAACTTCTGATCATTTCAAATTATTTACTTTTCATATTGTTTAGAAAATTGGAATCAAAGCAACTAATTCACTTTGAGAACTAGAAGAGGAAATAATGTGTTGTTATATGGCAAGGAAATGAACCACAAGATATATGAATTCTACCATTTTGACGTTGCCGAAAAAACTCTCAGTTAATGGCCGTGGATGTTCACAGGCAAGACGAGTAACAGACCTCGCTCTAACCGGATATAAAGAAAAAAATATTCCTCCCACAGCGCAAATTACAGGAACGCCCGGCCCCATATATTGGAATACAAAATGATCCCGTTCCAATAAATCTTCCGCCCAATTTAATCAGAGAACCTCATCAGTCAGACGGTATATTCATTGCTTCCTTCAAAGTACGTAGGCACACATCGTAATTCACCTGAGAGCATCTTCGATACCGTACCCGTATACCTATTTGGATTCCGTGTATCGCCGGGAAAACACAGATTTTTCACATTGTAAAAAAATACCCTTCCAGTCCAGCTCCTCCCCGATCGCGCATCGAACAGCAAGGAATCCACTTCGACTCCGTGCTTGAGTATGTTCCATACATAATTTATTTTTTATCTATTTTTCATTGCATCATTTTGCATTGACTTCGGGATGGAAGGAGGGGTGCGCTGGGGCCATATTTTGTTGGTTGATGTTTTTGAGTGACTACGAACACTGGCGTAGATTAGAATGGATGCCCTTCGGGGAGAAAAATTATTTACATTTTCCAGTGAAAATGGATATGGTGAACTTTTGAGTATTGATCATCTGAGGTAAGCGGAGTGAAATTTTAAACTCTAAGCTCTAAGGAACAACCAACATTTCTGCAGAAGTTCCTCCGTGAATATCTGCGGATGTTCATCCATTTTAATTATTCCGAGAATTCCTGAATTTTTTCGGAAATTCAGGCGAAAACCTCTGCACGAGTTCGACCGAAAATTCGTCCAAGAATGTTTGCGTTTTTTTTAAATACTTGAAACGGAAAAATCGGAGAGTAAAACCCAAAAATCTTATGATTGCACAGAAGAGAAACGCATCGTGAATATGCTCTTAGTTACTTAGCATAAACACCCTGCCAATAAATCTTTACCTCACTACGTCATTACTTCACAAAGTGCATATTACATGGGGATTTACGCCGAATGCAAGCAGCACTCAAAAGTCACACCCTGGACGCGCATCTCCGTCGCATCGTACCATGTAATGGTGTCGCAAAATAAAACCAAAGCCATCAAAAATTTTATAGGGACCTGGCGGATTCTTTGCCCTCCCTGGTGGCTCCTCACGAGGGAAAAATAGACCCAGCGCAGCAGTGGTTTCCCGCGGTTGAAGCTTCTTGCTTGCGATGGCGAGTGAACTTCGCAAACAATCGACTGAGCGAACCACAGCAGTGTAAAGGACGTACGGAAAAATGGATGCTTCGAGCCAGCAGAATGGAAAATTGAATATTTTGTGGGTTTATGAGATTGTCGCTTTTGGAGTGTCGAAACTGTTGTTTTGGTTGACGATGTGGCCGGCTGGGCTGGCTTGACAGAGTGATATTAATGTTTGACGTTGAAGGAATGCGAAAATAAATACGATTATCCAACCGCTAATACATTTGATTCCATTTCGGAAAAGCATCACTTCTCATATTACTATCCGTCGTCGTCGTCATGACTGTCGAAGCAGAGCCCCACTTAACCATTCAGGAAGCGAAATTTCCTCCACATTTCGAATTCCGTTGGTCGCATCGGTGAACGGCTTTTATTGATCACCGGCATCAATAAGCTGCCAAAGCGAAATCCGCCTAGATATCCACTCCGACACCGACCAAACCAATCCACATCAGGGGTGCCAGATGTATTTTTGAACAGATTACGTCCGTATAACATGCATGGTGTAGGCCTTCCGATTCTGGATAGTTTACAAATTCCACCAATATCTTAATAGTGTAAAGATGCTATAAGAGAACCTATTTTTTGCACGGAATGTCTTGCTCTAATAGACTTACCTTTGTTCAAAAATGAATAGTTGCTTACTTTGGTAGAACAAACACTTCAACATTTTCGATGTTTTTAAATAAATTCTCATATTCTCGTCTGGGCAAAACGTATCCCAAATTCTGGCATCCCGAGCCCCATATTGACATTCCACCGTTGTTGGTACAGGATAAATGACCGCCGGATTGATAGACGGACGGATCTCCTCGTGCGCCCCGTTGTTGGCGGTTTGCTTCCCAATAATGAGCGAAACGTACGCCTGACAGTCGATATGTCTTCCTATGGTGGTGGTGCTTCGGTGCCACACGGAAGAAGCATCCAACTCCATAAACCCGAAAGGAAACCGGCTTCGATAGGCTGCTGATAGTCTTGACGACGGGACGCGACAAAGACAACGGCTTCGGCGTTGTTGGCCACCGCCGAGTCGGAATGTCACGGCGCGCACACTGACTGAACACCCGAAAGGAAGCGGCATAAGGTCGAACTGAATTAATAGCTCGACATGCTGCTGCCGGGTGTAGTGGAACGAATTTCCGTTGCTAGTCCTCGATCCAGGCGGGAGACCGACGCTGCTAGGCAATTGATTTCCATCGCGGACCAATTCCAACATCACACATTGTAGGGGATGTGAACGAATATGCGATTCACTGATGGGCCGTTGTTCTCATCGAACGGTGATGATATTCCGGGGAACTCACAAAATAGCCAAGCCGCAACTTGTCGCTAGATATGAAATCTTCGTTTGAACATTGTTGGCGTCGCCTATGATGTTGAAATGCCACATGCCGCGATGAAGGAAAGGGTTGTTGGGAGAGATAGAGTAATATTACCTTCAGGTATTTTAGAGTCAATGGCATGCAGCGACGCATTGTTTTCACACCAGGAATTCATGCCTCAATAATACATTTTGTCGCTATAAAGCTAATTTAAAACATTCCAAGATTCAAGCGGATCAAAGCATGACTCCTTTGGCTTGAATATATTGCAAAAAGGGACCCGTTAATCGAGAAGGGTTATTTACGTGTAATTTGATCGGATTTACATTAGAGATTTATTAATTCTTACTATCCTTTTTTCGAGGTATCCATCTGGGGCTACCTGATAGCCTAAATTGTCAAGACTAGATCCGAACAGAAGTTTTGTTTCTTCTAGGACCAATACTTCGAAGAACCGTCTATGTTTGCCACTTGAACATTATTTTTTAAATATTCAACTAGCAGAAACTCAAAATTTCTGTTTAAGGTCACTCCTGACAGAATCCAAGTTCCAAAGTGCTCGCGTTTTCGGGGACACACCACTCGATACGGAAGCAACGCACAACTGTCATTTTTATTTTTTCACGCATGCTGCGACGCAGTAAAGCTGAATCAACAAAACTGACAGTTGTCCGCCGCCGTCGTATCGAGTGGTGTGCCCCCGAAAACGCGAGCACTTTGAAACTTGGATTCTGTCAGGAGTGACCTTAAGTGAAGAAAACTCTAGTTTGCACCGCTTAAGAGTTGAGCGAAGGTGTAGAAATTTACCCTAAACTGTCTAATTGAAGACAAATTGAAAATAAATTGTAGCAAAATCGGAAACTAATTAGGGACAAATTGGAGACAAATTGAAAAATAAATAAGTCAAAAAGAAGACAAATCGGAGACAAATTGGAGACGAATTGGAGACAAATTGTTGACAATTTTCAGGCAATTGAAAGTTAAATTAGAGACAACTTGGAGAAGACTTCTTATAATCTGGATATTGGATACCAATGTTAGAAAAATTTGAGACTTTTTGGGCATAAATTGGGGATAAATTGGAGACAAATTGAAGAAAAATTGGAAACAAATTGGAGGCAAATTAGAGACAAATTGTTGAAAAATTGGAAACAAAATAAAGACAAATTCAATAAATTTAAGAAAAAATGGAGATAAACCGGACACAATTTAGAAAAAGAATAAGAGACAAATTGTAGACAAATTGAAGACATTTTGAATTAGGATAAACTGGAACAAATTGGATACAAATGATGGGAAAATTGTGAACCAGATGCGAACAAATTGTAGACCAGATGCGAACAAATTGGAGACAAATTGGGGACAAATTGGAGACTAATTGGAAAAAAAAATTGGAGACAAATTGGAAACACAGTGCAGGCAAATTTGAGACAAATTTGAGAAAAAATTGAAGAAAAATTGGAAACAAATTTGTAAGAAATTGGAGTCAAATTGGAGACAAATTGTAGACAATGGTAAGAACATTTCAGACTTTTTGGGGATAAATTAGAGACCAATTGTAAAAAATTGGAGACAAATTGTAAACGGATAAAAGATAAATTGGAGGCAAATTGAAGACCAATTGGAGGCAAACTGTAGAAAAATTAGAAACTAATTAAGGACAAATAGGAGACAAATTAAAAAAAAACAAGTCGATGCAAATTGGAGACAAATTGGAAACCAGTCAGGGACAAATTGTAAGCAAAATGGAGACAAAATTTTATAAATTTGAGAAAAAATTAAGAGAAATCGGACCCAAATTGGAAACGGGTAAAAGACCAATTGGAGACAAAAAAATGACCTTTCCCGTCAAAAATTTTTATTCGCCTAATCGATTTAAGGTCAACTTTCCCAAAGAACCCATATTTTTTAACCCTCTTATCGAACGCTTAAAATCGAAAATAAAAACCGAAATAGTGCTGCACGTGTGAACCGGCCTGAAAAATTCACCCGATGTTCGATCAAAATCGGGCCAATCTAAAAAAAACAGCACTTTTTCGATTTTGTTTTCGATTTTAAAAATAGTTAGAGGCTTCGAAAAATATGGGTTCTATGGGAAAGTTGACCTTACATAAGCCAGAGAATCGACTGAGACAATAAAACGAGATACAATTTCTGACGGGAAAGGTCAATCGTAGAAAAATGGGAAACTAATTAGGGACAAATTGTAGACAAATTAAATAATAAATTAGTCAAAAAGAAAACTAATCGGAGACAAATTAGAAACGAATAGGACACACGTTGGAGACTAATTCGAATAAACTGGATCAAATTGGATACAAATGGTAGAATGGGATAGATTTGGAGACAAATGAGAGACAATTTGGAAACAAATTAGAAACAAATTGGAAACAAATTGGAGACCAATTGGAGACAATGGTAGAAAAGTTTAAGACTTTTTGGGGATAAATTGGTGACAAATTGGAGACAAACAGGAGACAAATTGGAAACAAATTATAAATAAATTGAAGGCCAATTGGAGACAAAATGGAGACAAATTGGAGACAATTTGGAGACAAATTGAAGACAAATTGGAGACAAATTGGAGACAAATTGGAGACAAATTGAAGACAAATTGTTGAAAAATTGAAAACCACTTATGAGGGATAAATTGGTGACAAATTGGAGAAAAATTGGAGACGAATAGGAGACAAATTGGAAACAAATTAGAAATAAATTGAAGACCAATTGGAGGCAAATTGGAGACAATTAGAGACCAATTGGTGGCAAATTTGAGACAAATTGGAAACCAGTCAAGGACAAATTTATTTATTTTATTTCGTCAACCAACGTAGACTAGTACATATACATATACATGTTTGTTTTTGTAATGCTATAGTATAATTAAATAATAGGTTTTTTTCAGTAAAGTGATGTATAATTTTGATTTTGAATTTATATTGCTGAATTTGTAATGTTTGTTCTTTGGAAATACTGTCTAATGTTATGCCGAGACATTGTTAAGTCAATAGTATCGCAGTGTTGATTGTAAACGGCCATCATTCGGTTGAGAGGCCCAAATTTGGCGTAATTTGTTCGGCAGTGGTTGGTTAAAAATAATGTTCTATGTCGAAGTAGCCGAGAAGGTATGTAAAAGTTAAATTTCGATAAAATTTCAGTTGAATCAACACGTTGAGAAACTATATCGTTAACAAATGAAACCGTTGCACATTCTCGACGCTCTTTCAAAGTTTGTATATTTATAAGCATGCAACGTGCTTCATAAGATGGAAGAGGAAATGACGTCCAACCTAATTTACGAAGAGCGTATAATAGAAATTGTTTTTGTACTGACTCTATTCTTTCTTCATGTGTGGTTGTATAAGGCGACCATACAATGCTACAATATTCCAGTATAGATCGTACATATGAAATATATAGTGTTTTGATTGTGTAGGGATCCTGAAAGTTGAAGCAAAAACGCTTGATAAAGCCTAGCATATTATTAGCTTTGTGGATGATTGTGTTATAGTGATCAACAAGAGTTAGTTTCGAATCTAAAATCACTCCTAAATCCCTAACTCTTTCGTGTCTTTCTACAGTATTGTTCCCTAATACAATTTGTGTATTTGGTGTTATTCTTTTTCTGCTGAATGATATTATGTTGCATTTCTTAACATTCAGTTGCAATAGGCTTTTTCTGCACCATGTATAGAACATGTGTATTTCATTCTGGAATATGATTATGTCGTCTTCATACTTTATTTCCATAAATAGCTTTATGTCATCGGCATAAATTAAAATCTTTATATTTTTGAGAATGAAGGTAATGTCATTTACATATAATATAAATAAAAGAGGGCCAAGATGAGAGCCTTGTGGAACTCCTGAAGTGACTTGAATGGGATTGGATTTCTTTCCGTTAAATTTTATTATTTGTTGCCGGTCTGTGAGATAAGATTCAAGCCATCTAAGGAGTCCTGGCTCAATTCCAATTTTTTGCAATTTGAAGAGTAACATTGGAATGTCAATACGATCAAACGCCTTGCTAAAGTCAGTGTATAGAGCTTCCACGTAGTTACCATTATCCATTGCATTAAGAGAATAGTTAATGAATTCTATTAAATTTGTAGCGGTAGAGCGACCTTTGAAAAATCCATGCTGCTTATTCGTAATTCTGTTTCTAAGTTGTGAAAATAATTTTTCATTGATAATGGATTCAAAAAGTTTGGGAATGCAAGAGATAATGGCTATTCCACGGTAATTACGAATGTCAGATTTTTTGCCTGATTTGAAGATAGGCACAAGATAGGAGCTTTTCCATACCCTGGGAAAATTTCCGGATTCCAATGACAATCTGAAGAGCCAAAACAAAGGTGCAGTCAGCTCTTTAGCCAGACTCTTCATAAATATCGGTGGAATACCATCAGGACCAGGGCCTTTAGATGCATCTAAGTTTTTTAAAGCGTTTAGAATATCGTTCACCATGATCTGATTAACACCGATATCCCTAGCGAATTCTGGGATAGGCGCAAAAAATCTAGGTCGCGATCTTGTTCCGAAAAGGTGGTGTATATTTCTTGGAAGAAATCTCCAAAAGATTACAGATATCTTCCGAGCAATTACCGACGCGTTCGTCTAAATACATGGTTGACGGAAAATTGTCTGATTTTAATTTTGATTTTACGTAATTGAAGAAGTTCTTTGGACATGACTTTATTTCGTTTTCTGTTTTCGTGTTGTGTTCTTCAAATGCTACATCAATTGCTAATTTTAATTGATCGCAGATGTTCAAATATTTTTCCAAATTTTCATTCGTCTTGTCTAGCTTGTAAGTTTTATGTAATTTTTGTTTGCGATTCTTTAATTTTTTTATTTGCCTATTGTACCAAATTGGATATTTTGAATTTCCGCTCCGTCGTTTTCTTCTTTTTGGGACCTCGTCAATAATAATATCAAAAATAATGTTATAAAAGACATCAACGGAAGATTCAATATTACCTTCATTCTCTAAAATTTGCTTCCAGTTAAATCTACTTAGCTTATGTCTTATGTTGTCATAGTTTGCTTTATGGTATTCAAGGACTTCTTCAAAGTCACAGTCGCTGGGTTTTTGATACTCATGAACGAACAAAGAGTATTCGATTGCCGTGTGGAATGTTTCGTTTTTCCATAAGGGATTCAATGATTCAGACACACAGAAATCTTCTTGAATATTCGTTAGTAGGAGATCAAGGTAACAGTTCTGTTGATTTTTAATGTGATTGATTTGGTTAAGTCCTAGGCTAGCAGTTCTGTCAAATATAAACATAAGTGTTTCATTTTCCCCAGCGACTGGAAGTAGAATTTGTTCGTTCTCTGAATCCGGAATAAAGTCAACGGTGCGTTGGTTAAAGTCTCCGTAAATATGTACTTTGACTTCAGGTGGAAGTCCCGATAAAATTTCTTCTGCAGTTTTTAAAAAACTTTCATAAGATGTTGTTTGCGCATGTTCCGGTGGGAAATACACAGAGGAGAAAACATGGGTTTCTCCTGCAATGTTAGATTTCACCCAAACATGCTCAAAGTTCTTATAATTGTAAGCGAAATGCAGACAAATTTATTAAATTTGAGAGAAAATGGAGACAAATCGGAAACGGAAAGAAGACCAATTGGAGACAAATTGGAGCCAAATTGACCTTTCCCGTCAAAAATTTTTATTCACCCAGTCGATTCTTTGGCTTATTTAAGGTCAACTTTCCCATAGAACCCATATTTTTGAAGCCTGTAACTATTTTTAAAATCGAAAACAAAAACCGAAAAAGTGCTGCACGTGTGAACCGGTCTAAAAAATTCTAATCTAAAAAAAACAACAGTGTTTTTTCGATTTTTGTTATCGATTTTAAAAATTTAGAGGCTTCGGAAATATGGATTCTATCGGAAAGTTGACCTTAAATAAGACAAAGAATCGTCTGAGACAATATAACGAGCTACAACTGACGGGAAAGCTCAATGGTAGAATAATGGAAAACTAATTAGGGACATATTAAAAAATAATAAGTCAAAAAAAGACAAATCTGAGACAAATGGAAGACGAATAAGGGAAAAATTGGAGAAAAATTTGAATAAATTGGATCAAATATGGATACATATGGTAGAATGGGATAGATTTGGAGACAAATGGGAGACAATTTGGAAACAAATTAGAATCAAAATGGAAACAAATTGGAGACCAATTGAAGACAAATTGCAGAGAAATTGGAGATAAATTGGAGATAAATTGTAAATAAATTGGAGACAATGAGAGAAAAGTTTAAGACTTTTTGGGGATAAACTGGTGACAAATTGGAGACTAACTGGAGACAAATTGAAGAAAAAATGGAGACAAATTGGAAACAAATTATAAATAAATTGAAGACCAATTGGAGACAAACTGGGGACAAACTGTTGAAAAAATTGGAAACCACTTATGGGGGATAAATTGGTGACAAATTGGAGACTAATTGGAGACAAATTGAAAAAAAAAAATGGAGACGAATAGGAGACAAATCGAAGACAAATTGGAAACAAATTAGAAATAAATTCATGACTAATTGGAGACAAATTGGAAACAAAATGGAGACAAATTCAATAAATTTGAGAAAAAATGGAGACAAATCGGACACAAATTGGAAACGAATAAGAGAGAAATAGTAGACGAATTGGAGACATTTTCAATCAGAACAAACTGGAACAAATTGAATACAAATGATTGAAAAATTGGAGACCGATTGAGGACAAATTGAGGACTAATTGAAAACAAATTGGAGGCTTATTGGAAACAAATTGTTGAAAAATTGGAATCTAATCAGGGAAAAGTTGTATACAGAATTGAATCAAAATGAAAACAAATCGGAGATAAATTGGAGACGAATTGAGGACACATTGGAAACAAATTGTTGACAAAATGGGAGCAAATTGTTGACAAATTTTAGGCAATTTTTAGTTGACTGGAACAAATTTGATACAAATGGTAGAAGAATTGAAAACTAATTGGGGACTTATTGGAAACAAATTGTTGAAAAATTGGAATCTAATCAGGGAAAAGTTGTATACAAAATTGAATCAAAATGAAAACAAATCGGAGATAAATTGGAGACGAATTGAGGACACATTGGAAACAAATTGTTGACAAAATGGGAGCAAATTGTTGACAAATTTTAGGCAATTTTTAGTTGACTGGAACAAATTTGATACAAATGGTAGAAGAATTGAAAACTAATTGGGGACTTATTGGAAACAAATATGTGACAAATTGGAGTTTAATTTGTGACAAATTGAAGACAAAATGTAGAAAAATTGGAAACTAATTAAGAACAAATTGGAGATAAAATGAAGACAAATTGAAAAAAATGAGTACAATAGGAACAAATAGGAGCCAAATTGGAGACGAATTGGAGACAAATTGTTTACAAATTAAAAAAACTGAGTCAAAATGAAGACATTGGATAAAAACAGGAGACAAATTAGAAACCAATTGTTGTCAAATTTTAGGCAATCTGGAGTAAAACTGGAGATGAATTAGAATAAACTGGAATAAATTGGATCCTTGGTAGAAAAATTGTAGACCATTTAGGATAAATTGCAGGCAATTTTTTTATGAATTGGAAATTAATTAGGGGGAGATTAGAGACAAAATGGAGGTAAATTGAAAAAAAGAGCCGAAATAAAACCAAATTGGAGACAAATTGTTGACCAATTTTAGGCAAGTTGGAGTTGAACTGAAGAGGGATTTGAAAAAACTGGAGACAAATTGAAGCTAAAGAGGGAACATCTTCTTCTAGGGTAAATGACCCAATAGTGGAGGAACAAAGCACGTTCCACCACTGTTTGTTCGCATGCCCAGAAGCTATAATTTATTTCGCTTACCTTTCTTAATTGTGCATTCGAAAGCTACCTTTCGCTTAATTGTGCATTCGAAAGCTCCTCTTTTATATTTTTAGTAGAAAGTATTCCGATGGCAGCAGTTCCTGTCATTATTACCTAAAATGAATTCTCCAATTATTGGTGCAATGTTCCAATAGTTGCGATATTTTCTAATTCGTGTTCCTATAGTTGCGAATCCCATTGTTTTCATACGGGACTCGCAACTATGGGAACACTACCGCAACTTTTGGTACAAGACAGAGAATAAATTACAGTATTTCAGTGATATTTTACCGATTTTTTAGTAAATCCAAAACTGTTTTCAACTCTTTCACTTAATGACAGGTCAACTAATTGATAAACAATAATATGGGTTGCTGCGTTATTTGCGTATATTTGATAAAAACTACACTACCGCAACTATAGGAACACCCACGACTATCGGATCAATTACCCTATATAATAAAAATGAAATGGTCTGTGTTCGCATCCGCATAACTCGAAAACGGCTGGTTGGATTTTCTTCATTCCTTCAGCAGATATGTTCGCCATAGTTTCCGACGGGTTTATATGGTATTTCCTAATCCGTAAAGTTGAGTAAATCATGAAAAACCGAAATTAAGATTCGTGTGGAAATTTCGCATGGGCGATCCAGAACGCACATTTTCGCCTACTATGCAGGGCAACGTCTGCCGGGTCGACTAGTATTTTATAAAATTTTAAAACTAATTCCGTCAAATTGTTGAAAATTGAAAACAAATTGGAGACAAAATGGAGACAAATTTGGGACAAATTTAAAACAAATCTCAGATGGTTTGGTGGCAAATTGGAGATAAATTTGAGAATCAGACTAAACTGGATCAATTTGGAGGCTAATTGGTGCAAATTCGATCAAAATTTAAGAAAAATTAAAACAAATTTGAGAAAAATCATAATCTGCTATTTGATTAGTTGTAGACTATTTGGAGTAAAATTGAAGACCTATCGGAGACAATTTGTAAACGATCGAAGACGAATTTGAGATAATATGGAAACAAATTTGACTTAAATTGGACACAAATTGAAGACAAATTTTGGAAAATTTCTATAGAGAAAATTAAATTGATTGCAAACATCTTGGCAAATTGAATTAAATTTGGAAAATTGGATACTGATTAAGGACAAAATGGACAATTTTGAGACTAATAGAAGACAAATGAAAATCAAAATTGTTACCGGTGGGTAACATTTGATTGTTGTTTTCTCTCGAATGCGGAAAATGAGGGATTATGTTATGATTATGTTACAGTTAGACGCGTAAACCCAACGGACATTTTGGATACCTACGCGTGGGCAGTCGATAAAGGCGCGCAAATAAACTGCGCCAAGAGATGGGTGATTGGTGGGTGACTGAATGCACTGAACTGAAGTGGAGCAAACAACAAAAAGGACTGGGAAAGTAACTGTCGTGTCGTCTGATAGGGAAGGCAATGTACGAGTGGGAGGCATAAGGCAGTGGAGCTTGATAAATCAAGGAAGCTAGAGGTCCGATCTGTTTTATGGGTGATACCATCATTTTCTTCGAGAGCGAGGGATCAAGTTTCCGATCCAGTGTTGGTCGTGCGTTTTTTTTCGCGGATAATACCCGGAGTGTTAATCGGTACTCTACCATCGGTAGTGCAGAATAATAACCAGCAATCCACTGCTGCAAGTGACTGGTGTCTACAGCCCGGCAGAGACCCCGTTCTAGGACGAGTATTTCCCTTCATGGTCCACGTGTCGCAGATTCCCGCCGCCTGGGAGATCAGCAAGGCAAGTGTTAACCGCGCTACCAAACCAAGATGGCAGTTCGCACCTCCCACGTGCCTGTTAAACTGAAAGGGTTGCCCGACGCCACCGATTTGCTTCGTCAGCACCGTGTCGCTTTACCATCTAATCGGATCACCGCGCACCGCACCACCAGACCACTTCAAGCCACCTTCTAAGCCGTCATCCGCTGACACGTGCCTACGGCAAAACCTCCAAACCGTCAACGAAACCCCCTACCCCGGCGGCCACACGCCATCAACACGCTACCCAGCCAGCATCGTCGAAAATCGCCACCGACCATTGAAGTCGCCGAAAGCTTCCCCAGCGTTAATATCCCCTGAGACCCGGAGCCAAAAGAGGTCTTGCGTACCCTCCCCGGGGGCAGCCGTTGGCAGCCTGGGGTTTGATGCCGATTTCCCTCTGAAATCGAGCCCAATGGTTCCGGGGTCAAGAAGAGGTTTTATAAAATAGAGACAATTTTGTGACAAATTGAGCACAACTTGGAAACGATTGGAGCCAGAATGAAGAAATATTAAAGACAAGCCAATTGGATTTAAAATGAAGGCAAATTGGTTACATAATGGTGAATCAGAATAGACTGGATCAAATTGGAGACTAATGGAGGCAAATTCGATCAAAATTGAAGAAAAATTAAAGACAATTTGGAGACAAATCCGAGGGAAATAGTAGACAAGTTGGAGACAATTTTGAGACAAATTGGAGACCCATTGGAGACAAATTGGAGACAGTTTAAAAACGGAAGAAGACAAATTTGAGATAATATGGAAACAAAATCGATTTAAATTGGAGACAAATTGAAGACAAATTTTGGAAAATTTTAAATGAAAAAAATGAAATTGATTGAAAAAACATCTTGGAGACAAATTGAACACGCATTGGAGACCAATTAAAGGAAACATGGATACTAATTGGGGACAAAATGGACAATTTTGTGAAAAGTTGGCGACGTTTAGTGGCAAATCGAAGACAATTATGAGACAAGTAGGAGACAAATGAGAATCAAAATAGAGACAATTTTGTGACAAATTGAACACAACGTTGGAAACAAATTGGAGACAAATTGAAGACAAATATTAGACGCTTGAGAGACAAATTGTAGACAAATTTTAAACATTTTGGAATTTAATTGCAGACGAATGTGAGAAGAATAAGAATAAATTAAAACAAATTTGAGACAAATTGTAGAAGCCAGATTGGACAATTTTTCCAGACTGGTACTGATACCGTTCCTGGCACGGCCTCTTGCCCTCGAGGAACTACTCAACTGAAACCGGAAGGGGCGCAGTCCTAAACCCCCGGTAGCTGGTCTATAGCCAACTTCCACCTATGCATGGGGTGGGCACGCAGGGCCTCTTTTGGTCCTCGAGTCCCAGGGTCGGTGGAGGTTATGGGGATGTTTTCGGACGTTGCTAATAACTGGAGTTCGGGAGGTTAGCTTTATAAACTCTTTAATTACTCACGATTTTGTACAGGGTGACGAAACTTTCGAGTGGTGGCAGAACGACGGACGTCCGGCTGGGTGACTGCCAGCAAAGCGATGAAATGTCGCCGGAACAATGAAGCGTCGGCAGGGCGAAATGCCGGATGAACGGTGGGGCGTCGACCGGGCGGAATGCCAGACGAGTGATGGGGCGTCGGCCAGGCTAAATGCCGGACAAGTGATGAGGCGTCACGCTGCTGTATAACGGGGCTGGCCGACAAAACGTCGAGTTGATTCTTTGGCTTGCTTCCCCACATGAGAAGGCGGCGAACATTCGCCGGACGATAAACTATACCACGCGTCGAGACACTTGACCGGACGACGATCTGCTTGACCCGAAGATTACCAGCCAGGTTTCTATATCCGAGATGACTGACGATGGGATTCCAAAATGCGGTCGTCCTTGGCGGTTAGCGGATGGTGTATTCGTGCAATTAACACTGCGGAGGGGGATCCGCGACGACTACCGGTGCAGCTCTTTGACAGTGAGCCGTGGTGATAAAAATCACCCTGGACAAGACCGGTTCCCGACCAGTAGATAGTAACAGATTTATATCAGACCTTGTTATTCTGTTACAGTAGTTTTTCATAACAGCGGTTGTTATAAAACATGTACCATTAGTAGTTAAAATAACAAAAATTGTAACAAAATCTCTTCTAGTTTTAACAAAAACATTACCAAATATGAAATTTATTGAACAAAAATATAACTCGTTGTGTTACATGAAAAGTGGTGAAAATAGCTTGTACTATAACAAGTTATGTTCTTGAAAAGATTCTGATTATCCATAATGTAGGCAATTAACTTTGTCCAGCTGGCTCAACTTTGAATGTAGGTTCGACTTATACTGTAGGTGGTACCTTCGTTTTTTCCAATTCCTATCTACCAAAAATGTAGGCAATTTTTTTCGGTAGAAATAAACATAACACATTATGTTAAAATTATGTTACGACGATCATGGAACTTTCTTTCCTCCATCTTTGGCAGAGAATTTATAACAAAATTATTGCAAGTTTTGTTATTTGTAACACATATTGATATAATTGTGATAAAATTTTGTTATGACTAACTGGTCGGGTTAACTCTTCCGATCCTTGTGATTAACCAGCACCAACTAGTGGGACTAGTGATCTGAGCTCTTCAGCCAGTTGGACCGTCCCCAGAAGCACGTGTAAATTCTTCTCCACTTGCACTTCTCAAAATAAAACTTTCCGTTCACACGATGTATCTACATCCACGGTCGCGACTAAAGAGCGCGAGCCTACCTCTGGCAGACTCGCGGGAACCTCCAGTTACACTTTTCAGCATGTTCCATCGATTGCTTTGGTAGCCATCAGTTATCCGGTTGAAACAATCGGTAAGCGAATGGCACTGTTACCAATTTGATCTACGCCCGCCAGAGGAATAGAGCTCTGCGCCGCCCAACCTAGTTCTGTCAACCAGCAAAGCGTGAAAATCGCTTTGCATGCATTTCTCATTTATTAAAATAATTTCATTTGTAACACTTAGCGGTTACCTGAGTAACACACATGTTGTAGAGCAGTTACACTAGCTCAAATGCAACCATATTTGGGCACATTTGAGTTGCTGTAACCAAATCAGCGTGAGTTGTGTTACTAGGGTACAGAACCAGATTGGAGACAACATTGAGACAATGTTTTATTGTGTGGCTTTCTCAGTCTAATTTAGTCAAAACGATTCGTTTTGTTTTGCCCGACGTTTCGGCCTTTTTCAAGGGTGAAACAGTCTACCGTTTTTCGTTATTAAGTTTGCCGTTTTTCACATAGGGAGGGCTTCTCGTAATCAGTTTAAACATTTAGTGTGAGCGTAGGGACTTTGGTAGACACTGCTATTGCACACGACTTGCACTACAATAATAGCTATTATTGTAGTGCAAGTCGTGTGCAATAGCTATTATTGTAGTGCAAGACTGTAGACTGTATTGTAGTGCAAGACTGAGAAAGCCACACAATAAAACACCAAATCTTCCAGTCGTATTTCTTTTGTATAACATTGAGACAATTTGAAACAAATTGTAGACAAATCTACATATATAAAAATGAAATGGTCTGTGTTCGTATCCGCATAACTCGAAAACGACTGGATGGATTGTCTTCATTCCTTCAGCAAATATGTTCGTTATCGTAATCAGACTGAACTGGATCAAATTGGAGACTAATTGGGGGAAATTGGATCAAACTGAAGAAAAAATTAGACAATTTGAGACAAAGTTGAGATAATTTAGAAACAAATTGAAGAAAAATTGGGCACAAATATGAGACCAATTTGAGACGATTGAAGACAAATTTGAGGTAATTTGGAATCAAATTGTAGACAAATTGGAAACAAATATGAGACAAATGTTGTGATCTCCAGCTAGCCTTGCGAGCAAAAACGTAGGATTGTCAATCCAGAGATGGCGAGTTCGATTCTCGGTCCGGTTTAGGACGTTTTCGGGTTGGAAACATTCTCGACTCCCTAGACATAGTGTATCCATAGTACTTGCCACACAAGATACATACTCATGCAATAGAAATAATCACAAAAAAGCATTCAATTCATAACTAAGGAAATGTTAATACAATATTTAGTTGAAAAGCAGGCCAAGTTCCAGTTGGAATGTAGATCCATCGATAAAAAAAGAAGAAGAAGATGAGACAAATTTGATACAAAATAGAAGTGATTGAAGACAAATTGAAAACAAGCTGGAGACAAATTTGGGGAACATTGAACACAGATTGGAGGCAAAATAAAGTCAAATTGGATACAAACTTGAGGGGGAAGGGCCGTTAGGCCGAATGCCACTAGGCCGAACAAACCATTAGGCCGAAAGGGTCATTTGGCCGAATGGGTCATTTGGCCGAAAGGGTCATTTAGCCGAACGGGTCATAAGGCCGAAAGAGTTGTTTGGCCGAATAGGACATTTGAGCGAATAGGTCTTTGGAAAAGTGAGAATTTGGGAGTAAGTACCAAAGTAACCTAAAGTTCCGTTAAGAGTACTTTGTAGCTTCACTGAGCTGCCTAAAAGCGTAAAACGTACTCTTAAAGTAACTTTTGGTTACACTTGGGTAGCGAGACGTCTCAATTCTCATTTCTGACTTCTCACTGTAAAAAGTGAGAAGCGTGAAGTGAGTAGTGAAACGTCTTACTACCCACTTCACACATCTTACTTTTCACAGCGAGAAGTGAGAAATGAGAATTAAGAAATGAGAAGTGAGAAGTGAGACATCTCACTATTCATTATCCTTTTCTCGCCGAGAAAAGTGAGAAGCACGAAGTGAGTAGTACTTCTCGCTTCGCGCTTCTCACTTTTTACAGTGAGAAGATAAAAATTAAAAGAGAGAAGTGAGATATCTCACAGACATATCACTCACTGTTAACAGTTTGTGTACGAAGTGGGTCTATCTAGCAAGAGACGTCTATTTACCCACTTCGCGCTTCTCACTGCAAAAGAGAGTAAAGCGAAGTGGGGTAGTGAGACGTTTCACTACCCACTTGACGCTTCTCACTTTTTACAGTGAGAAGTGAGAAAACAGGAATGAGAATTGGAGCGTCTCTCTTCTCACTCACTCTCTTCTCAAAAATGAGAATCACGAAGTGAGTAGTGAGAAATCTCACTATTCACTTCGCGTTTCTCGTTTTTTACAGTGAGAAGAGAAATATGAAGAGTGAGAAGTGAGACGTCTCTCTTCTCATTCCTAATTTTTCACTTTTCTAATGATCTGTCCGGTAGAATCTCTTATTCGGCCAAATAACCCCTCGGACAAATGACCCTTTCGGCCAAATAACCCTTTCTGCCAAACGACGCTTTCGGCCAAATAACCCTTCCGGCTTGATGATCCTTTCGGTCAAACGACCCCTTCGACCAAACGACCCTTTCGACCAAATGACCTTTTCAGCCAATTGATCTTTTCGGCCAAACGACCCTTTCGGCCTAATGACCTTTTCAGCCAAATGACCCTCTCGGCCAAATGACCCTCTTGGCCAAACGACACTTTCGGACAAATGGCCCTTTCGGCCAAATTACCCTTTCGGTGAAATGACTTTTCCGGGCAAAAACCCTTTCGGCAAAATGACCCTTTCGGCCCAAAGACCCTTTCGGCCTCCTTAGCCGTGCGGTAAAAGCGCTGCTACAAAGCAAGACCATGTTGAGGGTGGCTGGGTCCGTTTCCCGGTGCTGGTCTAGGCAATTTTCGACTTCCCTGCGCATAAAAGTATCATCGTGCTAGCCTCATGATATACGAATGCAAAAATGGTAACCTGGCTTAGAAACCTCGCAGTTAATAACTGTGGAAGTGCTTAATGAACACTAAGCTGCAATGCGGCTTGTCCCAGTGTGGGGATGTAATGCCAATAAGAGGAAGAAGAAGAAGAACCTTTTCGGCCAAGTGACTCTTTCGGTCAAGTGAAACTTTCAGCCAAACGACCCTATCCTGCGACAGTATCCTGCCAAACCCCAAATTGGAGACCTATTTGAGACAAATTAAATCCAAATTGAGAACATATTTTATAACATTTGGGGACTAAATGGGGACAGATTGGAGACAAATTCCGGTAAAATTGTTGGAAATTTGAAGCTTTTTTTTTGAGAAAACTGGATATAAAATGCAAAAAAAAAAATGGAAAATAAATTAAAGTCAAATTGAGAACAAGTTGAAGACAAATGGAGACGAATGGAGACGAATTGAATACAAATTGGAGACGATGTGAGACAAATTTGAGACAAATTGTTGACAATCAGTGAAAAGTGGAGACCCATTGAAGACAAATTGGAAACAAATAAGCGACAAAATGGAGACGATTGGATGCAAATTCGAGACATATTGGAGCAAAATTGGGAACAAATTGTAGAAAGTTGGGAATCTAATTGGGGCAAATTGGAGTTAAATTGGAAACAGATTAAACACAAATTAAAGACAAATTGGAGGCAAATTGTTAAAAAATGGAGACTTATTGGGGACAAATTGGAGACAAATTGAAGTAAAACAACAACAAGAACAAGTTTGAGGCGAATCGAGGACGAATTGAGATAAATTGGAAGCAAATTGGCGACGATTGGCGATAAATTTGTGGTAAATTAGAATATATTAAAGACGATTGATGACAATGTTGAGACAAATTAGAACAAATCTCGGGTACTTATTGTAAACATAGATTCAAACGTGATTTTGTCCAATCTGACGTTTAAATCTTTGTTTACAAAATCACATTGTTTTGAATAAGTACCCGAGAAATAGGAAACAAATTTAAGACGAAATGACAGATTTCAAATAATTTGTATTTAAATTGGACACGAAAACTGGAACGAATCAGAAACAAATTGGAAATCAACTGGAGAAAAATTGGAGACAAATTTTAGACGAATTTCGAGGTTGGTTTTCTCAGTGCAATATTCAAGAAAAGTGGTAAGACTTCTTTTCCATCCGTTTTCCGAATGAATGATTCCGGAACACACATTCTCCTTGTATGGAAGAGCATTCGTCATCCCACTTTTCATCACACAAACCCGCAAACTGTAGAGGAAAAATGATCATTTACTGTTTTCAGTTAAGCATTCATTGGATGTGTTCTCTTTGCTCTTTTCAAATAAATATTTTGAGCGCTTAGATGTAGATTTTTTTTTAAACAAATTGGATCATGTTGGAGACAAATTGGAGACAAATTGGAGACAAATTT
The DNA here is from genome assembly GCF_024139115.2 of Armigeres subalbatus. Taxonomy (NCBI): domain Eukaryota; kingdom Metazoa; phylum Arthropoda; class Insecta; order Diptera; family Culicidae; genus Armigeres; species Armigeres subalbatus. The sequence continues at coordinate 37,899 of NW_026942383.1, forward strand.
AAGACAAATTGGACTTAAATTGAAGACTTATTTAAGCCAAATTGGAGATAAATTGGAGACAAAAAGACGTATTCGATACCTACTTTTTAATGCACTTTTTCTCTAATATGTATAATAGACCTCTTCATGTTTTCAAAAATTATCAAAAATTCAACCGGTTACCAAATTACAATTCGTATGCTAAAATAAGCCTAATTTTCAGCTAATTCGGATAAAATTCCGAGGTGGCTCAAGTCGATTTAGTGTTTTTGGGCTATTTTCAATTTTGAAAAAAATCTAACAAGAGATATAAAAGCCAAAAACCATCGCAACAACCTCTATATGGAAGATTTTGGTGTGCTCTACAAGTCTTGTGAACATTGCGATTCGTTCCGTTCACGTTTTGGCCATGTTAAAGTGATTTTCAAGCTTTAAAGTGCATAAAAACACTCTTCCCCCTAAAAGTCGTTGTTCTACAAAATTCTTGAATTTATGACAAATCATTGCTAACTTATTATATTTATTTTCCTCTTTTTCTCCTGGACAATTGAGTATTATAATTGCTAACGTTTGATTTACCGTTAAATTCTTAAAAATCAGAAGCTGAACATTTGTCATAAATTTGCACGCTAGGATTTCCTTAAACAAGTTATTCGAACAAAACATAAATCAAATCATATGATATTTGATGCTTACAACAAACGACTTCCAAATTTGGTTTATTTCACTGAAATTGAAGCTTCTTTATTCGAACAACTTGTTTGACGAAATCTTACGTGCAAATTTATGATTAATGTTCAGCTTCTGATTTTTAAGAATTTAACGGTAAGTCGGTCATTAGAAGTTATATTACTCAAATGTCCAGGGGAAAAAGATTAAAATAAATATTTCAAATTAGCAGTGATTTGTCATAAATTCAAGAATTTTGTAGAACAACGACTTATGCACTTATGAGCTTGAAAATCACTTTAACATGGTCAAAACATGAACGGAACGAATCGCAATGTTCACAAGAGTTGTAAAGCACATCAAAATCTTCAATATAGATGTTGTTGCGATGGTTTTTGGCTTTTATATATCTTGTTAGATTTTTTTCAAAATTGAAAATAGCCCAAAAACACTAAATCGACTCGAGTCACCTCGAAATTTTATTCGAATTAGCTGAAAATTTGACAGGAGGTTTATTTTAGCATAAGAATTGTGATTCTGGGCTGACCAGTTGAATTTTTGATACTTTTTGGAAACATGAAGAGGTCTAGTATAATAATTAGAATTAAAATCAAACCATAACAGTGTCTTTTATTGCTTTTACATGCCTTTTCAAAATCCTTTTTTCTCTACCCATGACCGTCAAATGTCTACTGCCAGTTTCCGAAAATCCAATTATTTCCATCGTACAAATACCGATTTTCCAACCATCAGACGCCAAACCACCAACGTCGGGTTTCCAATCGGCAATTCGTCATTTATCATATCATTTCATTTATCATTCAGTCATGAGACGATATTGGGAATCGCTTATTGCCTTTCGAATGAATTCCCCTTTTTTACGGCCATTGCGGTGGCGACGACGACGATGATGATGGTGGGGATTGATCGACCTCGATTGCTCATTCGAACCCAACCAAATAAGGCTTTCAGCGAAAGAGTAAAGTCGTCGAGGACTTCCTCTGTTTTCTCCCAGTATTTGCCAATTTCCTGCTGGGAAACAAAAATAGAAAATTCCAAATTTCGTCAATCAATCAAACCCTGCGCTCTCGGGCAGCTCTGCGGAATCCCTTTTTTGCGGTTTTTAGCAATCGTCCTCATCACGTATCGGAACCGGAGCCATAATCGACCGGCATACCAAAAATCTCATAAATGAGATGCCCACACATCAAACATCGCACTCCGGAGGGCCGAGAAATAAACGCCCAGTATACGGAGCTGAAGGATGTTCGTTTTCCGGTACAGGAGCAACTTTTGATGGCAGTCCATTACGGGAGTTGAAATTCACCAAAAAGCCCCGAAGAGCGATTTCGAACAACATCCAGTGGACGACCTGCACCAAGAATCCGGTCGCATGAGATCGGACCGCAAGTACTAGTTTTTAGATTAATTCCCGGTTTCTGGGAGGCTGCTTCCTCCGAGGATATCATATTTCCAGCACACATGCCTCCGATGCGATGCCTCAAAACATTCGGAACAGTTTTAATTAGGAGTCATTTTTGGGGTCGATCCCAACAGGCAGTTTGTATACTATTTATTCCATCATGCATCCTTTCGAGTTTTACGAGATACTGTTGATAAAACAGCTATGAAGCAGCCGTGAAGCCACACAACGAATGCTCTCTATGTTGATGATGCTGGTTTTATGATATGTGAACTGTTGTGGTCCTGGTTTGCCGTTTAATGAGAACCCTGTTGTGATGGATGGATGAACTTGTTCCGATTTGGGGTGAAAACTTTGAAATATTGGAAGACAGGACTGTAAGCGTAGAAGTTTATCCATCATCGTTTTTATCAACAATGATAAAAGATCATAATATGTGGTTAATCTAATTTATTGGATTTTACATGAAGTCAAATGAACTTTTACTCTACTATTTTGGAAAGATAAGATATTGATTTCAAAAAGGAAAATATGAAGAATATTAAATAGCATTAGGAGGTAGAAGAAAAATAAGGATAGAATCTAAAAGAAAGCATTTATTTGAAAGCATTGAAACAATTTCTTATAAAAATAGTATACGAAAAAAGCAAAATTAGATTTTAAAAAAATTCAAGGGGAATCTTGACCAAACAAAAAGAACAATATTTCTTGAATAACCCCGGAGCGTAATGGCCACCTTACTGGGAAGCGTATGTTTTCGTTTGTAACTATCCAAATCTAAACAATAGCAGTCAGACCGAATTGTTCTTTGCGTACCTTTTCCGCTCTCACCTTCTGCGAAAACCAGTCCCTTGTGACTTCGAATATGTACTCTTCTGATTATTTGTGTGACAAAACAAGCCCCGCAGTTGTCGTCGTCGTCGAAATCAGTTCTGCCACAAAAATCTTCCACTCGAGTGAGATTCGTTTTCCAGCGCTCGCGTCGACAAGTGGATGCAGTTCGGAAAAGTTGCAAATTGCACTCTCACGGGCCAAAACCGAATCCCTAAGCACGGATCCGGCTGATGCAAGTTTTCCCTCTTTTTTTCCTGTGAGTACCTGCTTGGATGATCAAAGAACCTTTTAAAGATCTGCTCTGTTGCATTGAGTTTAGTTTGTCTGGCTTTGAAATCGGGCGGAGATAACAAGCTTCCGTTATGTTGGAATTTTCCGCCGAATGAGTGTTTCGGAACTGTGCAAAGTTGAAGCGATGCGATAAAATCGAGCTCATCTCCTCAACGAGAAGGTCGTTATTTTCCTCTCGAAAGCACATCAAAATGCCATTCCGGCGGGGTAGAATGGTGAAAGCCATTCGAATTTATTAAATTAAATGGCACCATTGAGCTGCGGCGCCTCGCCTAGGCGCCGACCCCCGCGCCAACTTGAGCATCACGTACAGATGATAAATTTTCACACCCCTCATAAATAGCCCTCTACGCGTTTCTATCCGGCGGGGGAGTTCAGTTTCTCATACTTTGCGCACACTTTTCCCAACTTCCGGCGAGAGTAACCTCTTACTCCGGCAGCCGGATGGCGTTCCTTTGTTTCAAGTGTGTGAACTTGCGCGGCCAGAATCCGTTTTCCCGCACTGCCAAGGTGCACTTGAGGAGCATAAAATGTTGAAACACGGAAACTATAGATGTAATAAAAATCTTCAAACTTTCCCTCGCCCAGCTACAGTTTTGTGACTTTTTGTGAAAGGTTTTGCTTCTTTTTTTTCTCCATCCCTGTCAAGGAAGTGCACTACTACTGGAAGCGGGAATTGTGGGAACAGCGGATGTGAACTTGCCACTGCTACCGTCACCGCTGCCGCTCATAAAGTGCCGTGAAAAAAGTGAAACAGTTTGAGATAATAAAATCAGTTGAAGGATGTGCGAATGGAAGGAAGTTCACTGCTTGCGCCGCTCTTGGTGTTTTTTTTTCACGGAAGGGAGTTTTATTTTTGAGTTCGAAGTTTTTACTACAGCGGCATGTAGAGGTTAACGTGTTCAAATAAATTGCACAGTTTTGGTTTTAGTTCCTAGGGTCGAGGCGACGTACTAAAAATTCGGGATTGGTTGAACACAGAAAAGCAATCGGAAATATTTTTGTGGAAGCTGTTTAAGGACAATATGGTCAATATGCGCCCCTAATCAAACCTCTCAATTCAACAACAATTTCATACTATAAAATATATTTTTGGAGTGTTTATACTGTTCACTGATACGGAGTGTATATAATACGGTTTATGATCAATTAAATCTGTTAAACGAAAGCTACGGCAGAAAAATGAGATTTTATTGTTGGCGCTCTGTGCGTTTTGGCAGAAACTCGGCCGTATAACAACTTGCCAAAACCTGTATAAGAACTGTTTGTGAGCTTTTGAACAATTTCGCATACAGAATTGTTAGACAATTAAATAGTAGCTGGTTGTTTGAATGTATCAGCAATTATATGGTTCAAAAACTTTCAAGTAAAAACAACAATATTGCAAAAAAAATATTTTATTTTAAAATTGAAAATGTCCATTTTAAATGAACGATGTTTTACAATATGCGAAACCCGAACATGATGATAAAAATATTCCAATACTTCTCATTAAAATTGTCACACTCTTCAGCACAAGACCTAAAGTGCCCGCCAGAGCAGACGCGACGTGCAATGCGATGCGACGCGACTCACGTGAAGGATCTAAAAACTTAATAAAAACCTGAACGTAGGTATCTAAAAAAACAACGCCATCGTAAACGCCAATATTGCTTCGAAAAGAGTCAAAATACCGTTTTATTTTTAAGTTTTCAATGCAGAGTTTTTGACCAAGTTTTCTCGTGTGTCGGCTTACGAATGTTAACTGGCTTCAACCGCTTACGATTTTGAAACAACATTGGAGTTATAGACCAAGAGAAGGTGGTGACGCATTTTACCCAACCGGCGTATATTTAATACTTATTTCCTCTTTATTTTGACGTAGGACTTACGTCTATCTTTACTATAATATATACGTGTATACGTCTATACTACACGTGTCATTTAGATTTTTTTATTTTACGGAATACTAACATGTAAAATGTTCTACAAAGTTGTAGCGCAGCTTATTTCAATAAATTAAGCTAAAAAACTTCTTCTGATTTAGTTGGCTGATTTAGAGCAATTTCACCTACTAAACAGTGTTTTTGCCTTTCTCACATACAAAGTATACGTAAAGGCTATAGGATCACTCCAAAACCGAACTTTTGATAGAAGGCTCGGAGACCCATAGTGCTATATACCAACCGACTCAGCTCGACTAATTGGTACTTAGAATTATTCGATTTGCTCGCAACAAGTTGCAGTCGACGGGGATTGCGGTCTAGTTGTGTCCTATTGAAAATTGGCCCGATCGCTCATTGCGTTCCAAAGTTATTGAAAATAACATTATTTTTGGGAAAAAAAAAATTCAAAAACGAAAAAAAAAATTTTCATCAAAGGTTGCAGCAATGCATTTAAATGACCGCAAATGCATATGAATTGATGGAAAAAGTAGAATCTATTCCCCTAAAGTGCTATTTCGACCTCTTTTATGTGTTTTTCTAATTTTTTTAATGCGCGAGAAAGGCACCACCAACGCTAGGTGGGTTGATATGGGTTTTTATCTACTTTTGTGTAATGACATCTCCGATTAGAGCAAACCAAAAAAAAAAACATGTTTACATGGCATTTGAAAGAGCAACTCATATTCTTCATTATATAGAAATATTAGAGATATTTTATTTCAAGTTTTATCAATTTCACTAGTGTATTTTTTTTTTCAAATAAATTGATATAACTCGACAACGGAAAAAAGATACAGACGATGTTCCTATAGCAAAACATGCGCCTTTAAAAGCCTCAAAAGTTTTCTGAATATGGTATTCGTGAAAAACATAGAATAAACAGAACGAAAATATTGTTTTTTGAGGGACACCCTAATCCTAGTAAGTAAAATTGCTTCAAATAGGTGAGCCAGAGAGCTACTGTAAAAAAAAATACATACCTAAGTTGATTGAAATAAGCTGTGCTACAATTTTGTAAAACATTTTGCATATGTCAATATTCCACAAAATAAAAAATGAAAATCACATTTTTATAAAATATGCCACTCTATTTTTCGATAACTCTATAACAAGGGCTCAAATATCGAAACATCAACAATAAAAAAAAAACATAGTTTGACAGAACACGAACGATTATAACTTTTGATCAGCAAAAGATATTGAGCTATACATTTAAAGATGATTTTTTTTTTAACTCTAAAATCGAAAACAAAAAAAGCAGATGATCGAAGGCCAGTGAATCGAGCGAAACGTCCGGACAATCTGGGAAACATTTGTTTATAGGAGTATACTTTATAAAAGTATACGAATAATCAGCGCAGCTAGAAATTTGTAGAACATTACATATCAGCATTCCGTGAAATATATTTAAAACACCCAGATTAATCCACCTAGCAGTGATGATGCCTTTCTCGTGCATTATAAAATATATTGAAAGAATCACATTAGAAAGGTCAAAAAAGCTCTTTAGGAGAATAGATCACATTTTTTCGATCATTTTGCATGTTTTTGCATTAGTTAAAATGTATTGCCACCAGTTTCGGAAAAAAATTTTTTTTTCGATTTTGATTTTTTTTCCAAGGGGGGACCCTTGGGAAAAAACAATGATTTTTCAATTATTCCGAAATGCAATGTCCGATCGAGCCAATTTTCAATAGCAAACAATGGGACCGCATTCCCCGTCGAATGCAACTTGTTGCGAGTGAATCGGATAATGCTAAGTTCCAAAAAGTGTGTCTACAAAATTTGTACACATACACACATACATACATACACACATACAGACATCACCTCAATTCGTTGAGCTGAGTCGATCGGTATATGAAAATCGGCCCTCCGGGTCTCCTATCAAAATTTTGTTTTTGAAGCAATATTATAGCCTTTACGTACACTTAGTGTACGACAAAGGCAAAAAACATGATGGACGACCCTATTTTATGGTAGCATTATAATCTTGGCTTTCTGACATTAGCTCGAGCGTCTGTTCACCAGGAGGTGCGACTAAAGCGTCTGCCTGGTAATCAACAGCTGATTAACGAAACGCTGTATCGCGTCAGCTATACCTAAGGTAGCAGCCCCTTCAGTGCTATGTGGGTAACGCGTCCCCGGTAAGGTAGCTGAAGCTTCTCAAATACTATGAAAAATGGATATAAATGAAAAAGAGAAGGGGAAAAGTGGGTAAAACCGACACCTTAAGCAACTTTACAGTTCCCTAATCTATGAAGCAATTTTCTGGTCTAGAAACTTCATACAAGCATATTTTGGCTATTCATGCATCAGTCCGTTAGGTCTCAGGACAATATTTCTTGATAGAATTTGATTTTTGATGAAAACGCGAGCAGTCCATCTTCCAGCCCAAACAGCTGGGGTGCGGGTAAGATCGACACCACATGAGGGTAAAACCGACACATCAAGTCGTTATGGAATCGAACATCAGAACAATTCTAAATGATGTTACAACATAATTGAAAATGTTTAACAACATTCACTTTGATATTTGTGTATGAAATTCATGTTTAGGGGTCACTCATAAACGATGGTTGAACAAAATTGTATATACTTAAAATCATCACCACATATCATATTTTTTTTAGTTTCTTTAGTGGGCCGGGTTAAAAATATATAGAGTATAAGAATGTTTGTAACAAATTTACTAACTACTGTAAATATTAACCTACATTTAAATTTCACTTATTTCAAAAAGCTGTTTATAATGGCGATTTAAAATAAATGCGTATATTGCAGTTATGACAAGAAATGAAAATGACTAGTTCCGTAGGTGACAAGCTGCATGTTTACAGGCGTGAAAATATATCACGAAAGATCAGCACTAGAGAACGGATTGAATATATCTAAGAGCAAAATAAGTTTAAAAATAAGGTTCTTCTTTGAGCCCTATTGTTATCCGAACTGCAGGATTTCCTTGATGACTCAATATTACCCCCTAGACCTATTTTCACACCCAATAATGTTATGGTATGTAATCAGTCTATGATTAAGTTATATTCCCCGGCGCCTCGTTTTTCAATAATTGAATTATATTATGCGAATGATGAGTCTAATAAAACAGAGGTATTTCGTGATTCAGTGGTAGGTGTCGAATTTACCTCAACTGATAACATAATAATGATGAGATACATGTGGATGTTCATAATTAGAAAAGCTAACTATGTTTCCACAACATACACAAAATGATGTTCAATTATGGATCAGAGATGGATTAAATACTGAAAATCAACAAATTATTGCTGTAAAAGCTTATACACCGATGCCAAAATTTTACATAACTCATCTCCTCAATGGTGATCAACGCTAAATGTTTGTTTATTATGACTCTTACACCTCTCCGCCAGTTACAAAATGACTAGAAATACAAGAAATCAAACGTTTATTCAAAGCGTGTCGAAATTCTGTCCGATAATCATTTGAAATCAGAGATTTGAAGTGGTGTCGATTTTATCCGCAGTGTCGGTTTTACCCACAATTCCCCAACGTTATTTTTGGCAATCGACCTTGCAACAAAATAAGGACTATGATTGGCACCTGGAATGTTAGGATCATAAATGAACCTTTGGTCGAGTGAGCCTTCTGGCTCGTAAACTGCAGAAGGTTGGAGTGAACGTGGAGAGGACCAACACTGCAATCAAATAGGGTTAAGGCAGGCATTTTCGTCTTTTCGTCATAGTCTCGAAAACCAATAAAAGAGACAATTTTGTGCCAAACTCATTCGTATCAAATCTTAAGCTCAGGAGATACGTTCTGCTATAGTGGAGCTCTAGCAAATGGATGTTGTTTTCGCTGGTTTCAGCCCCTATGACGATGGACGGAAATACCTGCCGTGTCCCTATAATCACCCCTATTATTGTTAACGGACGAACGAAACTTTCGAACGAATGCAGTTCGTTCGAATCGTTTCCCCACTTGATTTTGTTGGTGTAAATCATGAGTGTCAGAGAGTGACAGACGAGACGAACGTTGCCAGAAGTCGGATGTTGGTGTCTGATACCCGATCGAATAGATATCGCAGGGGGCAAAAAAGAGTACGAAGAACAAGTAATTACTGAGGCGCAGGAAAGAATGGAGCAGAATGATATGCGGAGGTTCTATGAGACTGTCACTGGCGTGCGGATAAAGGCAGCGCCATCTCCTATCATGTGCAACGGCCAAAAAAGGAATTTTCTGACAGATAAAATCGAAGTGGCTGCCAGGTGGAAGCAACACTTCTAGACTTTGTTGAATAGTGGAAATGACGGTGAATCATTGAACAGAATAAATATTTGCGACAATGGACAAGACTGGAACCACATAACATAAGTGGATCTTAGAACAAAATCCAACCCAAAAGTTGACCCCCTTTTGATGAGCCAAAACTGTTATAATTGGGAACGGGAACATCGTTCTGTCATTTTCAAGTGTAAACAAATACCATATGATCAGAAAATTATAACACTTTTTTCCAAGACTACAAAGAGCAAGATCTGTAGCCAAAGTATAATGATATTTATTTTTCTATCATTAATTGTTTACATTGTTTTTAAAAATGACGGTTTGCATCCAAAAGAAGGTCTCTCCTATGCTGTTACTAACCAATTTATATTTTATGAAATCTAATATTATTTATTTGTGTGGTAAACTTCTATTTTCAGGCGATTTTTGATGAAATGTTCGTCTTTTATCCATTTTAACTTATTTATCATACGAAAATAAAATTCCTCTAAAATTGATATAATATTTTCGAGTCAGCATGGTAAAAATCTAGATTTTATTCAACATGTGTAGAAAAGTATATTCCTTAGAACTGTTCTACATTGGGAACGAATCTTTATATACGCAGTCTTCGGTTTTTTCGAAAGGATGACGAGGGATACACCAATGTTTGTCTACGATGTACAACAATCACAAAATAGATAGATTTGAAGCAACATTATAAATTATCAATAGTACGAAAGCTAACTCGCTTATCATAATGCAGGAGAGCATCGCAACTGTGAGGTGTTTCCAATTTGGATATAATATTAAATGAAAATGTGATGATTTAACATTGAAATCAAGATAATCTTTATCATGCCATGAAGCACGTAATCTGAATAGGTTATTCCGATGTACGATATTAATGTTATCTCTTTTCATGGCATTCTTTTCATTATTAGAACAGTGCTTTTAGGTTGATAGTACTTCGAATACTCTTTACCAAAAGTAGAGCAATTTCAAAGACATGTGAAAAGGAAACAGAAAACACCAAAACTGTGCATTGAACATTTAACTGAGGGTAAATCCAGGTGAGGCATCACCTTTTTAAAAATCGATATTTCTTCAAAATAAACCGATAAAGGAAACTCTACTTGTTGTTATTGATAGTTTAAGGAAACATAGTGTAGAAGACTTTTGAAAGACAAAAAGTCGATTACATACATGTTAGAAAAAAAAAGTCAAATTCGGGTGCGATGTCACACCACTGGGAGAGATGCCACACGTGGGAAATGTTTGAGAAATGCGATTAATAAATATGCTCATAGCAATAAATGATCATTTGATATGCTTTTCGAATAAAAACATAATATTTCAACCAAACACCAAAAAAATTCATCGTTTACTGGTTAAGAACCCGTGCGCGGCTTACGAATGGATTTTGTTCGGGTTTGTCGAATTAATATAAATACAATATTTAATCAGTTACATACCTTAAGGCTCTATAAACCATAATCAATCCGATAATGACGATGATTTTATTCGAATCCGCACTAATACTAATAAAGTTTCGAACTAAATTCAATATTTTGGGGCTATTTGCCGACTTACCTCCATCATTGCATATTCATTACATTTTCATATAAATTTTACACTAATCCAAATTAACAATTACTGAGGAATTGCAGGAAAAACGCTGAAAACTGCCTTTTTTCCTGGGCCGGCATTCGTATTTCTATCGAACGTATACTAACGTTCGAACCTTCGGATCAAACACATACACACTCACTTGATTTTTCACTTGACTTTTTCCCATTGTTTCCTTGATTTTATCGCTCCTAAAACATATTCACTAACTGACTTTCACATTTTTCTTCAATCTTGACTACCAATTAATTCACTTCATGCCCTAAAACTGTCGAAAACTGCTTTCCAAAAATCTAAGTGAGAGACAAATTTGACGACCGTATTGTGAATGCAATAAAATGCGGAAGACTTAAATTCACTAGCGCAATAAGTGAAATGGTGAGTACAAAATCTACGCGATGCAACTTCATTCAATCCGAACAATTCAACGTATACGCCAGCCAACACGCAAACAAAGGTGTGCATGCACAAGAAAATAATCATCTCTTCGCCGTTGCCAGATTTGTTTATTGGAAAAAATCATTGCTGTTTGTCGGATTGAACAAATATACCAGAAATATATATTTAAACATTTTATGTAAGCTTCTGTTAAATTCCAAGTGGTGAATAACAAATTTTAAACCGTTAAATACCCATATATTTGATACACCGTGAACATGTTTTATGATATAGAATAAACATGTCGTCAAGTCGTCAAGTCTGGCAACATTATTATTAACACCCCATTTCACCCACCCCAGATGTAAACAAAATTTATCTAACGCTGCTGCACTTTTCAGTACCAATTGCCTCACTATTACAAACAAGCAATACAGTCATTAATTCTCAAAACATTGTGATGGAGTCTTGAGCCTTAAACTCCTTTCTTTTCTACTTTAATATTGCTTACCCCAATCTCCAATTAATTATAGAAAATAAAAACAAATTCTAAATCTTATGTATAATTCCAAAACTCAGCTTATAATTTTCCCACATAAGCCAAGAGCTTCTTATTTGAAACCTTCTAGCAGACATATTGTAACTATGAATGGGGTTCCAATTAATTGGTCTAGCGAAGCTAAATATTTAGGACTTCTGCTTGATCAAAAATTAACTTTTAAAAGTCACAATGAAGGCATTCAAGCCAAATGTAACAAATATATTAAGGTTCTATATCCTCTTATAAACAGAAAATCAAAACTTTGTCTTAAGATCAAACTTTAGATTTACAAACAAATTTTTAAATCTGCCATGTTGTATGCTGTGTCAATATGGACTAGTTGCTGCAATACCAGAAAGAAGGCACTCCAGAGGATTCAAAATAATTTTTTTTATGTCTTTATTAAGGAGACTTTCAGCCCGAGGCGGATCAAAATAAAATTTTGAAAATGATTCTGTTGCCTCCGTGGTATAGTACCAATGAACTTCATAGAATTTCTAATATTGAGACATTGCAACAAATTTTCAACAAAATAATTTCCAATTTTAGACAAAAATCGTTGCAATCTTCTATTGCAACGAATAACTCCTTGTACCCTTAGTATAAAATAGGTTAAGTTTTAAGTTCTTTTTATGTATAATTCCAACGCGAATCGTATTCAGATATTCAATATAACTCGCGTGACCCCTTGTTAGATCAAATACTGTTATACTATCTTCTGACTTTTCGATGTTCCGTATAACAAATAAAAAGTGTTATAAGGGTACAACTTTTGCTACCCGAGTTATACATATGTTATGTAACGTACACACCAGTCAAGCAGTTTGACGAACATTGACTCCGCCCCCAAGAAATCGCTTCGATTGCTGCTTTGTTTGAACGTGTGTGAATTTGTTCGAACAACCATTTGACAGTTGGCGGCTCGGTTGGAAAAAATTAAAACGGTTTGATTTTGGTTTGAGTTTTCGGGGGTGGAGTCAAGGTTCGCCGAACATGTTTGAGCATTTGTAATGAAGTTGCACAAACCCTCATATAGTTTTTGATGGTTGGTACTCAAGTTGGCGCTTCGGTCGTTCGTGTGTGATATTGTTGGTCGAATAAATTGATTGTTCGTGCCGCTGTTGGTAAAACTTGATGGATGTTTGAATAAACGAGAGGTGGAGTCAATGTTGGTCGAACTGCTTGACTGTGTGTACGTTCCTTTATGTGCAGCGGGACATCGCAGCAGAGACAAACCCAGAGGCTCATGGTGGCGAAGCCACAATAAAGAAATATAAGAAGTCGACCGAAATCTAACCTGGCAACAGGTTAAAGCGATTGCTGGACATCGCTCAGGATGGAGATCTTTCAAGTCGGCCCTTTGCACCATCGAAGGTGTACAGGATCCATAAGTAAGTAAATAGACGATGGACAAGCTGTGGAGTCGCCTACACTGCTACACGAGATGAGACTATAAAGCTATAAAAGGGAAAGACCAGCTGCCGGCTGAACTTCTCAAACACGGCAGTGAGCAGCTTTATAAGGTTCTATTGTCTAATGTTTTTCGGTATAAAAATATCCTTTTTCTGTTCAGCCACGATTCGGTAATGTTGGTATAGAACAAATATAATTTACCACAAATGGGGAAGGATCGATTAGTCGAAAGTTTTTCGGCCGAAAACCATTTAGCCGAATGTTACTTGGTCGAATAGCAGGTTAGGCGAAAGGTCATCCATCAAATTCAATTAGGCCGATTTGAACATTTAGTAGAAAAGGTTATTATGCCGAAAATGTTATTTGGCCGAAAATGTTATTTGGCCGAAAATGTTATATAATTTTTTTTCATTTCTTTTTTTTTTTTTTAATTTATTTAATTTTTTATTTATTTGTTTTTCCGCTATATTGGCTTTTCTCGGTGATAATGAACAGAAACAGCAATATTTTCCGTGACGCGTTTCGGCTTACTGAGCTTCAGCCATCATCAGACGTCTATAAAAAAGACATATATTCACATTAACAATTTTCACAAACATTTTTTCACAGACATTTTGTTAACAAACATGGATATTACAAACAAACTCACTACGTGCTGGGTGTAACCTGTCAGCTTGACCAGTCAAATTACACTAAATAGAATTTCCCTCCCAAGCTTAGCCTACTCTGCATATGGTCAACACCCCATCTCGTTTATCGCGTCATCGTTGTTGTTATTCGTGTTCGATCTCGTCTGCAGTTCGCCACCCAGTCGATACAACAGTCCGTTGTATATGGAGTTAAAATTCCCACATTCGCGCTGCAGGTTCACCGTTTTGCTTTCTCCTTGCTGCTTGATGTGGAAGACCTCCGCTATCGTCCTGACCTCCTGGTTTGCGATTCGTTCGAGCACTTTGGTTTTCTCGAAGTTGAAAGATGCCCTTTATTCATCATATGAACTGCTAAGCCTGACTTCGGATTCCTCTTTTTGCAGTCATTCCTGTGCTCCGCAATGTGCCCGCAACGCGTCACGGAAAATATTGCTGTTTCTGTTCATTATCACCGAGAAAAGCCAATATAGCGGAAAAATTAAATAAAATCCCGCGGTGATTAAATCAAACAAGGAAAATGTTACAGCTGAACAGCTCATTTGGTCGAAATGGTCGATTGGCAGAAAAGGGCATTGTCGACAACTACAATGGGCCATACGACTGAAATTGTTATTTGGCCTAACATTTGGCTAAACATGCTGTTTAACCAAACAGAACTGAATGTAAAAAATATGCAGTGATTAATGCTAGTTTGAAAGTGAGAAATAAATATTGAGAAGAGAGAAATGAGAAAGCGAAATGGTGAGTGAAAAGTGAAAAATGAAAAGAGATAAACGATGAGTGACAAAACTAACTTTTCATTCCTTATTTCACACTTCTCACTTATCACAGTGATGAGTGAGAAATGAAGAGTGACTTGGGAGAGCTGATGCTTTCACTGCTCTTTGTTCGCCACACATTTCTTACTTCTCACTTCGCACTTCTCGTTTTTCAGGGTGAGTAAGACATGAGAAGCTTGAGATAATAAGTGAAGAGTGTGAAGTGAGACGTCGATTTTCTTATTTATCATTTCTCATTTCTTACTCATCTCCTTACTTGCACTTATCTTGTTCAGAAGTGAAGAAGGCAGAAATAAAAAGGAGATTGGAAGAAGTATAATGGTAGACAAAAGAAGGAAGTAAGAAAAGAAAGTACTGACTACTTATCACTTCCCATGTGGATTAATAACCATTCGGCCCAATTATTACTTGGCCTTATGGCCATTAACCATTTCATGACGGATGGGTCATATATGCGTTTGGCTGATTGGCAGTAAAATTCCAGCTAGGTCCCCACTTTCTTCAGCACAAATGTTCATCAGAATGTCAGTTTTACAGGAAAAATATCGGAGGTGAAGTTTAACTATACCCTGAATACCCAGATGTCAAGAAGATTGGAAAGATTTAGCTTCTAAGAGTATGTAGTTGAATCTGAAATTTTTGGATCTTGTACCACATTTCTGATCATTTAAACACTCAGTCAAGTCAAGTCATTAGAAAATTCCCTGATTTTTCCAGGCGTTTTACATTCATTTCCAGGGAAAAACCCGTTATCTTCCTCCTTGAATCTGAATAAACAATTCAAATAAGTAAATATTCCGTAAAACGTTTTTCAAAAGAATTTATCGAAGAACAGAAAAAGACAGGCCGCTTTTGCAGTTTGGCCGTCTCTCATTGAGCATCTTCCAATTTTTGCTCTTTTAGCAAAGAGCCTTGTTTGGTCGTGTTTCTGATCAGTAAGCAGATAGTTCGCGCGGGCCAATTTTGTTTGTTCTGTGCGGTCGAAAGGAAAACCAATTAGTGCCTGATTTGCCGTGTATCTGCTCAGTGAGCAGATAGTTCGCGCGGTCGAGCGAGTAAATAATTGGTACGCGATTGGACGTGTTTAGGTATGATGCAGAACACTCATAGAATCCAAGTTTTTGGTTTTGTTTTTAACGTTCAGTGAATAAGTGTGCGGTTTAACGTGTTTTGCATATGATGTGAAACATTTGTAAGATACGGGTTAGTTTGTCCTGCTTTGGAGGGTTCGTAAGTAAATTATTGAATATGTTTTAATAATTTTTCAACATATACTGCTATTGACAAACGCTCTAATTGTCGAATAGAGCTCCCTATTATTCACCTTACCCGAGACATCTATGAAGGTGGTATGGGATCCCTGCATCTTCACTATTTAATAGATGTTGAACTAACATTCCTTCCCTTCCTTATAAAATAGCTGCACGGATTTTGATCCTTTGATTCTAAATCCGACCACGAAATCCATTTTCGTAGTTTAAATGAGTAAATGTGAAACACTTTAAAAGTAGAATCCTTCATGATCCTGTGTCAATGACAAACGTTTTATTTACGGTTGATTCTTACTTGATAATTACTTTTTCATATACTAAGGTGCTTAAGTGTACGGATTTCAATGCCCCACGGTACTTCAAAATGGCCAGTACAAAATTTTACACAACAGCACGACTCAAGATGAATGTCTGTTCTCTTTGACCATACACTTATTACGTAGGCAGTTTTTATGGACTTTCCGAAACCTCCCCATATGTAAGAATTTTTCCATACAAATGATTCTTATTTATATGGTGCGTAAGATATTGACAGACTCCTCCTCCCCCCATAAGTGCTTACGTAATATGAAGTGAAGAACTGAAATAATTTCAAAATTCACAGTAATAGAGAAAAATAAATATTTGTACGGCCCCCCAACCACGCACCAAGAAGGTCACGCTCAATGACAGTTCCCCCATCTTTTTCAACGGCCACTCTGCCATAGCTAATGACATCACCGTGGAAAGTTGAACCGTCCTACCGGGCTTTCGCCGGACAGCCGGTACCAACCACAGTCGACTATCTACATCTAGATGTCCTATATCTCGATATCTCTCCCTATGTCGATGGTTTCTTCAGTCCCTTCAATCTACATACATTTGAGCTTTCTACATCTTGACAACCTTCCTATCTCAATATCTCTTTATCTCGATGGATTCTGATCATATTTTGTTCAGGATTCACTCTCCTTATGCCGATATGGTCAAATTTGTAGGCTACTAGACCATCTTTGGACAACAACAAATACATCAACAACAGGAAACGACATTTGTTTTGTTGTCGTTTTTCATAGCAACGAGCTTTTTTGGATCTAGTACCCATTCCAATTTTCCTTCCATTCCTCGATCTCTCTCTATCTCGATGGTCCCTTCAATATCGAGATGTGGAGAGGCGACGTATGGTAGTAATCATTACTTCATTCAGATCTCAGTTAATGCTAATGCTATCATTCTACCAGCGTCTCCTATCCCTCTTCTATCAACGTCAAGAAATACGATTGGAAATATTGTGAAGCAGATTGGACGTAGTACGCTATGCTTATTGCCTGCACGGACCAACCTCCTTCATCCCTCACTGAATTCATCAACGAAGTTCTCGCTGTTTCCCAGCAAAACATCCAGTTGCTAATTCGCTTGGTGAGTATGTCTCCTCCCTCGTGGCCAAATCCATCGAATTATCTCCACACGTGGACTAACTCTCAGCGCCTTCATCATTCCTCTGCACCCACCCCCATACTACCTGAATTAGCTTTTCTCAGCAGGTAAGTTCACAGTATTAAAGTGTTACAGCATATATGAGTAACAAAAAGGATCCGTTTGATTCGACTAATTTTTTCATCACTTTTTAAAAATACAGACCGTCGTTACTATGGAACTTGTATTCAATGTTGCGTACAAGAAAAAGTTGGATGTTAAATAAGAGGCTATTGAACACAAAAATATAATGGTAATATTGCGAGTATTTTTCAGAAATTTTAATTGTGTTGGCCTACGCGCTATCAAAGTGCAACAGGAACTCATCCTGACCTGGATGAGTTGGTGTATCCTATGCTATAACAAATTTCTACGATCGCTAAGGACCACCAACTCAAGCTAATCAACGAAGCCTGGGCAAACCGCAATTTTCCAGACAAGTCCAAGAAAAGCTTTGTGATTCTAATCCCGAAAACTAGCGTCGGGGGATGGGTTGCCACGAAATTCAGGCCGATCTCCCTAACGTCCTGCGCATCAAAGACTTTTTAAAGAATGGCTAATCGTCGCCTCAGAGAAAAGCAAGAATTTGATTGAAAGTTCGGCACCGGCGCTTACTTTACCAACCTGGGCAACGTGCTACAACGTGCTTATTAAGAGGGTAGGCATGTTGACCTGGTCTCGCTTGACATTGCCAAAGCATTGAGAAGGACCTAGATGTAGTTGGTCCTTGTAAGCTCCAAGAATGGGGCATTACCGAAAACATGCTCAACATGCTGCTGATTGACGAGACCACTTTCGATGAATTCACCGAAGAAACTGGAGTTCCTGTGGGTCGGATCCGCTTGGGTCCCCTCTTCCTCATTGCCATGAACGCGGTCTTCGGCATACTACCGGCCACTGTATTCATGTTTGTTCGTGCTGACGACATCCTCCTTGTTATCTTCGGTATAACACCGGTATGGACTACGATAAAGACACATGATGCGGTAAGTGCTATCCATCATCGGTGGGCTTCATCCATAGGCAATGAATGACGGGGACACATCTGTAGCAGCCGCCACTAACTATCGGTTCAACCAATAAAACTCGTCGTTGAAACCATACCCAAGCGGAAGACTTCTTGGAGTGGATGTCGATTGAAAGCTTACTTTCATGCCGATCTTTCGGGCGGTGAAAGATGCAAGACGCGCATAAAACCGAAAAAAAACCAGGCCACAATAGATAGCCGTCTGTTCTACGACCTTGAGCTAACTTGCCGTTAAGCTTCCTGGCTTCTTTTAACCAAACTCGCAGAAGCGGCCTGTGTGAATGCCGGCATCATTCCTTTGCGGCATCGGGTCCTCGCGGAAATCTACGGCAAATTTGCCGCCTTCATTACCTTCCTTGCCTAATACAAGATCCCTCTCCTCGGCGAGGCTAATCGAACTGAGTAGGCCGGTTTTAGAACTCACCGTAAGGCGCTTCCATAACGAAGTGATCCAATACACCGATGATGGTTCCGTCTCCAACAAATATTATTATCGTCCCAGATTCGTCCGTCTGGACTGGAGTGTACTGATGAATAATAAGGGACTAGTCTTCTTGGGGAAGATAAAAGGTTCCACTGGTCCTTGGAGTGACCCGATCTTCCAAAAGAAACTCCAGGTGCCATATCGGTCACACAAGAGCTTCCCGCATTTTCTATGGAGGCCCTTTTCAGTCTCCTTATGATCTGCGTGGCCTACATTTGGCCGAAGGACACTAGGCCGAAAATTGTTTGGCCGAATATACCATTTGGTTGAACAGACCATTAGGTCGAAAGTTATTTGGCCGAATAGGACGTTTGGCCGAATAGGATATTTGGCCGAATACGACGTTTGGTCGAATACGACATTTGGTCGAATAAGTGGTTTTGCTGTATGGACGTTGGGCCGAATAGGACATTTAGCCATTTGGCCGAATAAATGGTTTTGCTGTATAGGACGTTGGGCAGAATAGGACATTTAGCCAAATAGGTTATTTGACCGAATAAGTAATTTTGTCGAACAGGACATTTGATCGTATAGGACGTTGGGTCGAATAAGACATTTGGCCGAATAGGTCATTTGAAATCTGAGAAATGAGATGTGCAAAGTGAGAACTAAGTCGTCTCACTACTCACTTCCCATTTCTCACTTCTCACTTCTCACTTCTCATTTTTCACAGTGAGAATGTGAGAAATAAGGAGTGAGAAGTCAGACGTCTCATTCGTCATTTCTCACTTCTTGCTGTAAAAGTGAAAAGCGCAGTGAAAAGTAAGTAGTGCGAAGCAGGTAGTAAGACGTCTCACTACTCACTTCACGCTTTTCACTTTTTACAGTGAGATCTGAGAGATTTATGGGATCTCGGTCAGTATTCGGGACGCGCTTTCTATGAATCTATCGACCCCCCTTCGCCTTCAGCCAATTTTTATTTGTGAATTTGTTTGGATTTTTTTCAAATTTAAAATTTACCTTTTTGTGTAACGAATTTCCTGATAATTCCAGGATATTTACGAGTGGGTTAAATTTCCCTGATAATTCCAGGTTTTCCAGGGAGTAGGCACCCTGAATAGACATATGCACATCATGCAAATCCACTTTTCTTGAATACGAGCTGTTCAAGGTACTCCAAAACGTTCTTAAGTTCATTCAAAAGTATCTGCCAGATCAACCAAGGCTTTTGCAATGTTCTTGTCATTGGCATATACCCAAACGGGTATATACCAAAAATGTAGAATTGTTTTTTTTTTTTCAAAAAAGAAGAGAGGTCCCGCAGAAATTTAGCAAAAGTTTTCGAAAAAATACAGGCAATTTTCGTATGACAATTCAAAGTCCTGCGTAGTAATTCAGAGAATTTTCCAGTTGAAATGCACTGCAATTTTGGTATCATGCTGAAAATGTCTCTCCCGCCTACATACACATCGAACAACTAAATTTTATGTGATACAAACGTGTTATCTACACTTGTGTCAGTTACAGGAAAATTCTCAAGATATGACTTATTCGAATTCAGCAGACACTAAGTTATATTTTCCCAGCCTAAACACACCACTGTCGCCTCCTCCACACCAATGAGTTACTGCTTTTCGCTTTGTCTCCTTGAACTGTACCCTCCTTACTCAAACGGTTCAGTGCCTCCGATAGCATTACCGAAGCGGGCCAAAAACTTTACTCAAGAAAGAAAAATAGATCCAACCTCCCGTTTTCCCCAAGTTGAAAAAAAAAGTGTCACTCTTCCAGTTCCCAAACCGATGTTGATGTTAATGATTTCCCGTGTTTGTCGACTGTAAGTGATACAGTTCCTTCGATGCCGTTTCGGGTGCCGTGGCTCTACTGTTGCTGCTGCTGCTGTTGCAGGGTGGCAGACAGAAGCGAGAGGCTGCGCTTACCGGAAACAAAATCATTTCATTAAAAAGTTCAACTCTCGACTGCTGCTGGCCTCCTGTTGGTTCGAATAGAATCCGAGCGCAAAAAAACCAGTCGAACTCACGGAAAGAAAAATCGCAATTCCACCCACACAAATCCGACCGGGCCGGGCTGACAAGGGCAGATGACAATTTATTTCCATTAATCTTTCTCGTTAGAGCCATTCGGGGTCGATGTTTGCCGACTGATTTCCTGCAGCGAGGAAACCGGGATTAGCTTCGGTTGAGGCTCGAGTTGGAGTGTTGAAGCAACAACTTTTGGGTTTTGCTGGTGACTGTAAATGAATAAATTAATTGGCAGATTTTTCCCATTTCCAGGGTTCGAGTGGGAAAAGTTTTTTCTCTCCGCTGTCGATGAAAGGGGAACAAATTGTGATTTATGGGTAATTTGGACGATTGGCACCGAGAACAGATTCAGGAGTCTGGTGGAGAGGTGGATTATAGGAACTTTTCTGCCTATAATCTTCGAAATCATCGACATGTGGTAAAATTTGAAGTGATTGCCAGATTAAAACTTTTGCTAGTGAGAAATGTTAACAAGTAGTATTTTACTCACGTTATAAACTCTTTGAGTACCAGTGGAGCATGATTCCACTAACCACCAAGTCAGCCATGTTGTGGATCATCAACAATTTGCCATCATATCGCGGTTTTAACGCGAAGTGATAAGAACGCTCCATGGTTGCACCAATACTACGAAGTAATCGTTATCTTACCGATTGTGAAAATGATTTAGGTTGAATCAAGCAGTGAGTCACGTCACTTACTATAAAATTCTTGGTAAATCAAACATCGTACTTAATTGATGACTCCTTATTCAAATGAATCTACCGGAAGTACTCACCCATGATACGATGTTGAAGCAGAACAGCGTGTACTTGATGGCTGCAATTCGATTTGCCAGCTTGGCCACATTTTCACCTTTTCCTTCCCCACGAGCCATGTTTCATTCAATATACGATTCACTCAGATTTCACACTAGGTGCTATAAAAGCACCTTCACTTAGCTTCAATTCTTATTCAGAAGATTATTCAAATTCGAAGGAGGTCATAAATTCCTGCTAGGAAATTTCGCAACTATCACACACACGCGAGGCACGCACCAATATGATAAGAAAAACCAGCGAGGACGCGAAACTACCAACGAACAACAGACGGGATCGACGGAATATAATGAACTGATTGGAGTAATTCACCTGTAGCGCCGCAAACCGTAAAGCCTCACCCAAAGCTGCGCGCAACGAAAGATAACAGTCCGTTAAACGGGGATCGATTGTTTGATCACTGAAAGTGATATGCGTAGAGGCCACACAGGGAATGCGGAGCGAGTCACACCTTGCTCGAATTTATGATAAGAAGGAAACCTGCGACCGAGTGACCCGAGCGTTGGTAAAGTTGCGAGAGGTTGCACAAATTTGTGTATCTAACGGCAGGTGTGTGAGAATGTTGGCTAGTTAGTTCCACGCGGGCGTACGCAACAACTGATAAGGGTACGAGTGTATTTAGTTTGGCTGCGTAAGATAAGAAAGCAGACGGTGAACATTGTCTCATAGTGTGCCAAATGACAGTTTTTCATGGGATGTTTGAATATAGTTCAGTTATTCACTTCTAGATGGACTTGCATTATTCCCGGATAGGGTTCAACCGTTAAGAAAATGGAAAAACATTAGAGCTATTTACGTCTTGGGCATCATCAACAAGTCCACTGCAAGTACAGAATATGTACTGAAAATTGTGAGGGTGAGATATGTTAGAAACAGAGCATAAAATATTCATCTTCATGAAGCAACTTCAGTCCGAATTTTGACAAACATCGCATGATTATTCAAAACATAGAATGACATAGTCAAACGAGTGCTGCACCAACTCATTCATTCGACTGTCACTGAGTGTGCTTAGGGGTAGCGGGGGTAAAGTGAACAGGCGGGGTAAAGTGCGTAACGGCTTGTTTGTACCTTGTTTATGGATATTTCGTATTATTTTCCATGCTACATCATAAATTAAGCATTTCATGCCCTCCGAGCTATTTCAAATCTTGAAATATCTATTCAACAGCTAGATTGTAGCAAAAATTTGCGCGCTTTCGCAAAATACTAGTTTGATGTAATTTTGGCACTGTTGCATTTAAGCCATGAAAACTCTGCGTTAGTAGTTCAAAACCAAAATATCGTGCACATCGTTCATTTTGCTTGTTATGAAGCGGGACTGGTTGATGAAAGATAGTTTTTTTTTAAACTTTTTTCTTAGTTTACGTGTTATTTGAAAAACATGTAGCTATGGGGGCAATGGCGTAGCCAGAAAATTGGTCTGGGGGGGTTTCCGAACATTTTTTTGTTTCGAAAAAAAAATTTGTTCTGAAAATTTTGTCTTTGGGGGGGGTTTTATGTCCAAAACCACCCCCGTGGCTACGCCACTGTATGGGGGTAAATTGGTCATGTCGCCTTGGGGTAAAGTGAGCAATGTTCTGACAGAGAAATGGATATAAACTAGCTCAAATTTCAATCTTAATCGGTTAGGTTGACAGTGGGATCATCAATCAGGGGGTGAAGAAAAGGGGGATCTGGTCATTTACGCTACACACACACATTTTCGTACAATTTCTACATTTTCAAGCGAATATTACCCTACAACGCACCTCGTTCATGGAAACATCTATGTCTCAGACGTTTATCATCCGATCTGTCATACCCATATATCAATCAACTCAGTAAAAGCTCTAGTTTCTGTAAAAGAGTATAACAACGGTCAACATTTCATCCATTTTAATAATATAGGCGTACAAAATGTAGCATTTTTAACATGCCCTCAAATAATCCGAATTTTCTCCTGCGGCCAGAGCATGATTTTTAACCCGTGTTTCAAAACTAGATGAATTTCCTGCCCAACCATGCCAAAATCAAAGGAACCTGATTTAATATTCCACTGAGTAATGGTCAATTGAATATTGAATAAAAAATCCCGCCCTATCATTTTGACCCGTTGCACAGTGAGGAAAATGCGACCCAAAAAGGTACCTATTTATTGCGGCTACTTGCTGCGCCGGAAACATACCATTCCTAAAGGGAAAATTTACGACAAATCGAATGACAGCTACCATTCAAAATCAAATGCGGCTGATTATTTTTATGTTTTTTTATGCTAGTTTAGTGGAAAATACGAATGGTATAAATTTCGGCCTTGGAAAATGACTAGAAGTGGCCATTTTGCCCCATTTACCTTCGATTTTTTTTCTGGAAGTTACAATTTAAAATTGATTGTGGCTAATTATTTCTATGTTTTCTGATGCTAATTTGAAAAAAAAAAAGTACAATTGTCATATATTCCGGCTTTAAATCATGACTGGAAGTGGCCGTTTTGCCCCATTTACTTCTTAAAATCTATTGCGGCTAGCTAATTCTATGTTTTCTGATAAGAAAATTATTTTGAGCTTTTTAGTGGAATATCTTCACTTGTCATAAGACGAGTTTATGCAATCCCATTGAATTCCACCACTTAATTGTATCTTGACAGATACGTATTTCGACCTCAAAAGTAAGGCCGTCTTCAGTGTCTTGTACAAGTCGAGTCAAGTACAAGACACTGAAGACGGCCTTACTTTTGAGGTCGAAATACGTATCTGTCAAGATACAATTATGTGGTGGAATTCAATGGGTTTTCTGATGCTTAAAGTAGCCTCACACATCAGGAAGATTTTCCGCTCTTCTCAATAATTAAGATGGAAACAGTAAGGCGCAATCGATTTGAAATAGTAGCTGTGCAAGAAAAAATATGTTTAGAGGCAAATGGGGCAAAACGGCCACTTGCAGTCATGATACAAGGCTAGAGTATGTATCAACCGTATTTTCTTACAAATTAGCATTAGAAATCATAGAAATATCTAGCCGCAATTAATTTTAAGTCTTAGCGATCATATGATAAATTGACTTTTAGTGGTAAATGGGCACAGCTTTGGAAGAAGGTAGCCGCCCGATGCCAGCTTTTCCACACCTTCTGTCCCGTCCAGCAAATCTCCTGCAATGCCACGACGTCGAAGTTGCGGGGATGTAATTCATCGTTGATCATGCTGTCGCAACCTGCGAAATCTAGCGACTTGCAGTTCCATGTTCCAAGCTTCCAATCGTGATCCTTTATTCGTCGCCTAGGTCTTTGCCGATTATATCGAGTCGCATTATCTCTTATATTGTTCGTAATTATTGGTTTTCCAGGCGGCTTATTGGGCCTGCGCAAACCTCCTGTCTCGCCGGAGGGCCGTCGTGTCAGGGCTGTTTAGCGTCCCACCTAACACCAGGACTTGGGCTTGTGCGCTTTGAGCGGCACACGGTCGCTTTGGCGGAGCCTACTTGCGGATACATGCAGCTTTTTATAGAGGTTTAACAGGGCCCACTGTCAAACCCCACCACATTCTAGGCAAGCCCCACAACTCGCAGATGGCATGGGGAACGATCGTTA
This sequence comes from Armigeres subalbatus, assembly GCF_024139115.2. Taxonomy (NCBI): domain Eukaryota; kingdom Metazoa; phylum Arthropoda; class Insecta; order Diptera; family Culicidae; genus Armigeres; species Armigeres subalbatus. The sequence goes on from NW_026942383.1 coordinate 63,254, forward strand.
AGCCCTTGGACATAGTCCCTGCTGCCCCCTGAATTCATACCATTCGTATTTTCTACTGACTAAGCATCAGAAAATATAGAAATAGACAGCCGCAATTGATTTTGAATCGGAGCTGTCATAGATAGGGGAAACTGGACACACATGATCCCCACTTTTTGTTTAGGATATTTCTCGATGCAACATGCACAGATTTGCACGCTTTTTGATGGACTTGATACAGAATTTAATTAGTTATTCAAAAACGTCATTGGAAGCAAGTATTTGTTCATGAAAGTTACCGAAAAATCGATTTTGCCAAAAGATAGAAAATTTGGTATTTTCAAAACATGCGGGAGACTTGATCCCCATATAGGGGGAAATTGATCCTTTTATAAGCTGAATATGTTTAGGTTCTTCCAAGTCTAATGAAAGGTCAAATTGGTCTATTCTCAAATCCTAACAATTCTTCATAGTCTGTCGTAATAGCAGGTCGTGCAAAAATGAATTATTGTTGGTATTAAGCAAGGCAAGTATTTTGATTCTCGAATAGAGTAATAGTGACAGATAAAATGTCTTCTATAGCAACAAAGTTGGCATGGTGATGATGATTTATCTGCAAAACATTCACTCCACTGAAAGACAGTGGTCATATCTCTTTGTAGTTTTTAAAATCTAATTATTCTATTAAATCTCTGAAAATTGGCCACACGAGTTCTGTGCGTGATCTCTCATGTTTCGGACAGCAGAACGATCGCGCGGTCGGCCGAATTATTGTGTTCTGCGTTGCGCGGCCGGTAATAAAATTAATCAGTTCTGTGCGTGATCTCTCATGTTTCGGACAGCAGAACGATCGCGCGGTCGGCCGAATTATTGTGTTCTGCGTTGCGCGGCCGGCAATAAAATTAATTATTTTAGTGCGTGATCTCTCTTGTTTCGAGGCGGGCTTGGTAGTCATATGGCTACTGCTTCTGCCTCATACACAGGAGGTCATGGGTTCAATCCCAGGTCGGTTCCATTCTCCTACTTTTTATCTTTCTCTTTATTTCTTATGTTCTAGCAATCGCTAGAACTGGAAATGGACTTCCATACCGTTTCCATTACTATTCCTATACCTTCAACTTGAGTATTCTAACAGTAATCTGCTAGAATTGGAAATGAACTATAGAGCTCGTTTCCTACATTCAATTAAAAATTCCATCAGTTACCTTCTCCTATCTATCACATTGGCAGCTCGTTAACCAAGACGGACCCCTGCCTCTCCAACCTAACCCAGAAATTCCAACAAATTCCGCATGAACTCGTGGCAAGTGCAGAGGCATATTCGGCTTGCAGTGGGCAGTGGTCATTTCCGTTCCCTTCCCTACATTGACTTGCATTCTGACGTGGCAGGCGCCAGTATGACCTAACAAATGAGATCACCAGTACTTGTACATTGAAGATGTGTGCTAGTCCCAAGCAAACATCTGTTGGTTCCCTGTGCAAGAACAGCTGATCTGGTCATAATGGAGTAGCAACTACGAGCAGTCAATCAAGCTCAAGCTCAAGCTAAATCTCTGAAAATTGGCCACACTGCAAATGCCATAATCCAAATATCCCTATTTTGGGGCCAACAGAAAAAGTCTGTGATACCGTTGTGCGGGGCTTCTTTTGACAAATCGGGGGCTACTACAAGAATTACAACGTTAACTACTCTTAAATTGCATTTATCACCATTCGGGTGTCTTGTTGATAGTTGGATAGCCACTTTTTGTTTAAAATTTGGTTTTTTTTTTTTAGTTTTTTTTAGAAAACCAAAAATCCAAAGTAGTTAAAGGAATCCCGCACGAGGTACATCGAGATCACCAGACTACTACCAATACCACAACCGTGATCATACCAGGATGATGATTTCATACATCAATATGGCAATGTCACGCATGCTTTAAACATCACCATTTTTGTAGTGCGTGTTACATTGCCAAATGCGATTTCTATTAAACGACTGACCAAAAGTTGTTGAATGAGCCTATTATTTAAAATTCTTCAAGAAGATTTATAAATAAATGGTGATTGTAAGCAAACTTCTCCTGGTTGAAAGGGAAAGATCGAACAATACTGATTTTAAATCCAGTGATTTGTTGAGTATTTTCAAAGATTAATTTATACTGTTTTCCATTGAAAATAATGTTAAAATGCATTTAATAAAACTAATCAAAACTAAGTATTAGGGTGGTTTAAAAAATCGATTTTGCTCCACAGTGCTCATCTGATTCTTTACCATGTTCTGAGTGTCCTCTGAAAATTTGAGCTCATTTGGATTAAAACTGATTTAGCACAAGCCGTTTCAAGTTTGCATGCAAATTGGTATGGGGAAATTTATTTTTGCATTATACTGTTAATGACGTTTCCCCATTAAGCGCAGGCCAAAAGAAAACCTACCTAGGGGTCTGTTCACAAACTACGTAACGCTTCTGGGGAGAGGGGGGAGGTCCAGCTTGCGTTATACTTTGTTACACTAAAAGGTCGGGGAGGGGGAGGGTACTACCAAATGTTACGCATAACACGAATAAAAATTTATTTGAATGTCTTTTTTTTAATCACTGATTAAAGTAATTGCTGTTTATCGTTATCGTATATTAGTCATTATCGAAATCAAGCATGCTGACATAGCTGGACTAATATGCGTAAAAAAAATCAAGCGAATATTGTATTTCTCGACACCACAGTTTCGCAAAACTATGTAAATGGTTATGATCGCAATTCTATTTTCGTTTCTACTAGCTGCATTCTTGATATCCTTGATTTTCAATTATGTGCCGTCCCTTTTTCTAACAGTGTTCTAAAAAATTCCAAAACCCAAACGCTTCAGAGAAGGGAAAAAAATCTGCCTTTAAAATTTTCACAGTTACGCGTTACATGGGGGAGGGAGGGGGTACCAAAAATGTTACTTTTTGTTACGAGGGGGAGGGAGGGGGTCAAAAACTCGGATTTTTGCGTTACGTAATTTGTGAACAGCCCCTAGCTAAAAGGGATACTCAACAGCTTTCATCCAACGAAAACCGCATGTTGATTAATCGTCCCAATAATCGATTTTAAGATAGGTTGCGAATCTTTAGTCATGATCGTTAAACTTCTTTGAGGGCATCACTGAAATGTGCAGTGCAACATAGTAGCCTGAATTTGTGTGTGCTATCTTTCGCGCCACGAGCAGCAATGTTGCCTGTTGATGAGTTATGCAATTAGCTCCAGAAAACCACGGTATAGATTAAATTCGATTACTAATTATTGGAACGATTAATTGAGATGCGGTTTTCACTGAGTGAAAGCTGTTGAGTATTCCTTTTAGCTATGTAGGTTTTCTTTTAACATGCGCTTGATGGGAAAGCGTCATTAACAGTATAATGCGAAAATAAATTTCCCCATACTAATTTGCATGCAAACTTGAAACGGCTTGTGCTAAATCAGTTTTAATCCAAATGAGCTCAAATTTTCAGAGGACACTCAGAACATGGTAAAAAATCAGATGAGCACTGTGGAGCAAAATCGATTATTTGAACCACCCTACTAAGTATGCTCAACTACACGTTGTTCCGGTTAATGAAATAAGGCAATTGAGAAATTCAAATTGCGCGCATATCGCCTGATTGACAAAATTAAAGAGAAATTAAATTTATTTTTACATTTAAACTAGAAAAGAATTTTAACAGATCAATTAGTTACATACAATACAATAATATGCGATGGTATACAACAAACGCCTGAACATATGCAATATCGGGATCAAGTGTGTCCAAACTGTGGGGGATCAAGTGTGTCCATCTTGAGTATTTATCTTTTTTTTTGTTTTTTGTATTCAATGGAAAATAAGCAATACTTAATTGATTGAATTTATTCCATTCTACAATAATAAAACTTTGTCCAGTAAAAATTTCACACGTTTTGGTTGGACATATTCAAAGTTATTAAACTTTTCTCCTTTGAAAAATAAAAGGATTGAGAATGCTTAAATAATAAAACCTCTCTAAAACCCATATACATAAAGTAACTAATATCAAATGTTACTCAGATTCAATAATCTATCTAACGGATCCGTTTGAACATATCAGTGGTATAAAAATGTGATTAGTTTTCGAGAAAACATGGGGGGATCATGTGTCCCCGGGGATCATGTGTGTCCAGTTTCCCCTATAATACGATTTTGGTGGTAAATGGGGCAAATCAGCCACTTCTAGCCATGGTTGCAGGTCGGAATAGATACCACTCGTATATTCTACTCAATTAGCATCAGAAAACATAGAAATAGTTAGCCGCAATCGACTTTAAATCGTAGCGGTCATAGAAAAAAAAAATGTTTTTCAGGAGTAAATGGGGCAAAACGGTCAGTTCCCATAATTTCCGGCGCATGAAAATAGCACCATTAGATGTGTCGCGAATTTTCCCTTTAGGAAAGGTATTTTTCCGGCGCAGCAATGAGCCGCAATAAATAGGTACCTTTTTGGATAGGATTTTCCCCCACTGTGCGTTGCTACAAGCCCGGTACGTCTGCTTGTCTGTGATAAATCGAAGGGTTTATACCTGCCAGGTAACATTTTGAATATTATAAAGAATATGTATTTGATTTAAAATATTTTGATCGACTTATTTGCTTTATTTACAAGATTGTTTACTTAACCCCACCGCATGACCATTTTACCCAGCTCAAAACAAAATTGAGCTATTTTGGACTAATTTTAAATGTTCAAAATAACATATTTAAATATTTTTTTAAATTTTTTGCACAACAGGCTTTGTTAACCAATAAGATAAGGTTCGACACACCTGCATTGAACAATGCAATTTCTTGATAGCCACTTGATAAACAACAGCAGTTCTTAGGGTGTCCAATTTACCCCCACCACCCCTACTATGTGCAGAAAAAAACAAAATTAGCATTGTTTATAATGATGCTTACCGTTGAAAGGGCCCCGCGGATGCAAATCGGATTCAGTTCTGTGTGATAAATTACTTTACTCAATAGTAACGTGTTCGAATTTCAGATAATTTTTCGATTTGTAGAATGTGCATAAATATTCAATGACTAATATTCAACTGAATATTGACAGTCCAGAGCCGAAAATGAATGTGCCTGGAAGTGAGCTGACAAGTGAAGAAAGGTGGTCTTCAACAAAAAATTCGATTATTTTACACTCTGGCTAGAAATATGGCAATCCACTTCCAGCGTGCATTGATGACAGATATGAAAATATCATCCGTGTAACGGTTCGGTTGCCAACATTGGCTATTGAATAGTGTTGAAGAAACTGTGGAAGAGCGTTGGATTGAATGATTTGTCGCGACTTGTGATGTCGAAGAAGCACGCTGGAAGTGCGCTGGATTGAAAAATGTTCTGTTTCTCAACGGTTTCGGCTTAAAAAGTTGGAGTTGGAGAGCGCCATCATAAATGATTTGTTTTACCATCGGTTTCGATATGTGATGTTGAAGCTGCCCATCAGTTTTGGCTTGTGATGTCTAAGACGCTCCGTAAGAGCGTCGAAATAAGTTATTTGTTTTCTCATCGGTTTGACTTAAACGAGTTAATATATCGAAAGTGCTCTTGGGTAGCGTCGAAGCAAATGATTCATTTTCTCATCGGCTTCCACTTGTAATGTCGAAGGTACCAGATTAAATAATTTGTTGTTTTTATCGGCTTCGACTTAACATGATTTGTTTTCGGAATAAATACAGTTTTGACCCGATTTTGTCACTCCCCGATTTTGTCTACCCCCGATTTTATTGCGTTTTCGACCCGATTTTATCACGTCCCGATTTTGTCACGTTTTCAACCCGATTTTGTATCCCCAAAAATTTTTGTCATTCTTTTTATTTTTGTAAATAATACCAAAAACAGCAATGATTTTGATGAAATAACTTTCACCGCCTGTAGTTTATTACGAAAGACTTTTGAGTACCTGGGAAATATTCTGTAAGCAATTTCAACAAGAAATACCGCTTGTCATAAGACGAGTTTATACAATCCCATTGAATTCCACCACTTAATTGTATCTTGGGGGGCCCTCCTTAGCCGTGCGGTAAGATGCGCGGCTACAAAGCAAGACCATGCTGAGGGTGGCTGGGTTCGATTCCCAATGCCGGTCTAGGCAATTTTCGGATTGGAAATTGTCTCGACTTCCCTGAACATAAAAGTATCATCGTGTTAGCCTCATGATATTCAAATGCAGAAATGGTAACTTGGCTAAGAAACCTCGCAGTTAATAACGGTGGAAATGCTTAATGAACACTAAGCTGCGAGGCGGCTTTGTCCCAGCGTGGGGATGTAATGCCAATAAGAAGAAGAAGAAGAATTGTATCTTGACGGATACGTATTTCGACCTCAACAGTAAGGCCGTCTTCAGTGTCTCGTACTTGAGTCGAGTCAAATACGAGACACTGAAGACGGCCTTACTGTTAAGGTCGAAATGCATATCTGTCAAGATACAATTCAGTGGTGGAATTCAATGGGATTGTATAAACTCGTCTTATGACAAGTGAAGACATTCCACTAAAAAGCTCAAAATAATTGTCTTATCAAGAAATACCGGGTACCGTTCACGCATTTGGCCTCTCCAAGTCATAAAATGATTCATATTCATGGAATGAATTAAAAAAAATGAAAATATTTTTTTCCAATTTTGTCACATACCCTGTTTTATAACCTCAAAATTCACCAGGGGGTTGATAAAATCGGGATATTACTGTAATTTGTTTTCTCATCGGTTTTCTGCTTGTGTTATCGAAGGTGCTCTGGAAGAGTAAGGGGCCCCATACACGCTCCGACGTGTTGTACAACTTTGACTTCACCCCCAGGAAATTTGGTTCAGTCGGAGTAAAGTCGGACCGTCTGTTGTACGACTGTTGGACAGTACTACTCCCCCACAGACGGTCCGACTTTACTCCGACCGAACCAAATTTCCTGAAGGCGGAGTCAAAGTTGTACAACACGTCGGAGCGTGTATGGGGCCCCTAACGGATTGTTGCAGCTTTTGATGGTGAAGATTGTGTAGAAGAGGGGCGGATTATTCGCGCCAAGAAACATTAATGTAGTGAACCAACAGAACGCAACGATTCAAATTTAAATTTCGAAGGTGTTGATGTTGATTTCAGTTGATGCGTCGTGCTTTAAATATCCTGTTAAATGCAACTTATCCTGAAATATCGCTTGAAAAATTATTGAAAACAATGATTTTCCTTAATAAAATTGACTCCCTTTCACCTATAGTGGTGCAACTGTACCAATAGTGGCGAGTCCCATAAGAAATCAATGGATAGCACCATTATGGGAACCAAAATTAATTATTACCGCCACTAAAGGAACAGTATACCTATTAGTAGTGCAAGCAATATTTGGTCGTTGTTCATGTTGAATGACATCAATCTCATTATTGTTAGCAAATTTATTAGTTTATCTATTGGCTAAGATATTAAAGCTGTAAATTTCCCATAATCAACATTTTTTTAAAAATATTTCCTTTTGTGGATCCACTAATACCTCCACTATTGGTACCGTTACCCTAGTTGACAGTTCAGAACGCTCAGAAAAAAGGCTAGTTTAATTTGTTTAGTAAATATGCATTTGCGTATTTGTATGTGGATTACGAATTGAATAATTTAATTTGGATTGTTTTTGATATTGGTTTTAAATGAAAAATTTGATTTTGATAATGGGTGAAGTAACATGATTATTAGATTTGAAAATGGGAAATATTGAAATTAAATCTAGATTTAAATCAACTTTTGATTATAAATTAGTATTTGTATTTGAAAGGTGGACTTGGATTAGAATATTGAATTTGAAAATTGAACACGAATATAAAAACCCAGATTAATCAACCTAGCGTTGATGGTGCCTTTCTAGCATTTAGTTAAGACACCAACCTTATATGGGGTTTATATGGTTCGATGTACCATTTTCTTCATAACTTTAAAACGCAATGACCGATCGTTATAAAATTCAATAGTGATCAACCTGTCGCGAGAAAATCGGTTAAGGATTTCTATACGAAAAGTTGTCTAATGTTTTCTATAGCTTACACACACACACAGGGATGGGAAATATCAAATTTTCAAAAAATCGAGGATGATCTAAACTCACTCTTGACTAAACTCACTAATCATATCTTGATTTAAAGCATTTACCGTTATATTTTGAACTCTTTTTCCTTACTACCATGAAACCATAACGTCAAATAGAAGCTATAACGGGACTGTTGACAATTAGCTGATATTAGTAAAGATTAATGTTTGAATGAAAATTCTGTGTTTATTATCGTTTGAGTGCAAAGTTTGAGAAGTTGTCGCCAGCGACAACACGCCTACTGTTTTCGCGTGAAAATTTTTCGCATGAAAGTTGCAATCATTATCGTCTGATAATGATTCAGCACAACACTGCACACACATACACACACATACACACATACATACACACGGACAGACAGACATGTGCTCAGCTCGTCGAGCTGAGTCGATTGGTATATAACACTATGGGTCTCAGAGGCTTCTATAAAAAGTTCGTTTTCGGAGTGAAATGATAGCCTTTCGGTACAACTTAGTTGTACGAGAAAGGCAAAAACAAATACGAATACAAATGTTTTACTACACGTAACTACACGTAAATAGTAGACCAAGAACTAGTTACAATGCAGAGCCATTGAGGACGAATAGATTGAAGAAATTTGTTGAATATTTTATATAAATGTTTGATTTTGGTAGGCTACTCGTTGCTTTAGTACCAGTTGTACTTTATATGCCAAATGGCTAATCAAATCACCGTAAACCAAGTTCATATCGATAAAGCATATTCATATGATACGATAACACCTTTGATCTCCTCCAAAACAAGCAAAGCGTAATTGTAAAAATCGATTTTGCTTAATTGTTGCACGTCCTTTGCGCCATTTGTCGTACTAGTGGTCCCAATTTTGCCAATCCCTTAAGAAACAATGGGATTCGCCAAATAAGGAACCAAAATTAAGAATAGTGCCACAACTGATGCATGCGGATTATTCAATTTGGAGGATTATAACAAATTTTATTGTGGTTTTCACAGCTGTTCTATGGAACAGGAAGTAAAACCTTTCGCTTGATATATAAAGTCCACCCACATGCCTTTTGCTGATTAAAGAAAAAAGTTGTTCTTATGTATGGCGACTAGGGTGCCAATAAAAATGATATTTTCGAATTTCAAAAAACGACATAGCTCACAAGTTTCATTACCCCAAAATATGACCCCATGCAAAATTTGAGCTCAATCGAACATGATTTAGAGGTGCCTAAAATTTTTCAAAGTTTTGAAATGTTTACCCATGAAAATTCTCCCAGGGGGAGACCAAAGGAGAAGTCGAAAACCGAATTTTTGTTTTTGAAAAATGCACGAAACGTCGAGATCTGATGCTATTAAAAAACAAAATTGGAAAACATCGATTTTTTTTTCTTTCATGACATTTTTGGGACTTTGGGACTTTGGGATTTTTTTCAGATGATGAAATCGAATTTTAACACCGGACGATGCATAAACGTTTTCGTAGCCAAAAATATCCCCCTATGCGAAATTTGAGCTAAATCGGACATGATTAAGGGTTGCTCAAAATTAATCAAAACTTTTTTTTTTAACAAGGGGGAAATAATTTTTTTGTTCTTTGATGCCAAAGGACTCAAAATGCATGAAACTTTGAGAATTAATTTTTGGAAAAAAAATCGACTGTTTTGGGTCTTCTAAAAAGTTTTTGTAACTTTGAAAACTTTTGGGATCAGATTTACGGAGAAAATTATCAGATTGCTAGGCAATGTTTATTACACTGATGTTTATTTTTACGCGGTTATCATTACGCGGTACCGCATGAATTCAAAACACAACGTGTAAAGATCAAGAAAACTGATAATGTAGTAACACGATTCATGTCATTGCGGAACTTTTTTTTAACGGATTTTTTTTATCAGATTTTTATATAACACGTTTTTTTACGTCAGTTTTTTTAAACAACGCGGTTTTGATTTACATTGAAAAAGATCGACGTAAAAACGTGTTATATAAAAATGTATTGATCTTGAGCGAAACAGATAATCCTAATTTGTAAAATAAATAAGTGAAGGAGTTCGAAAGCTCATATAAACATATCAAGCTTTATCTGGTAAAAGGGCGAATGTCACAAGAGAGAATTCTCTTCGTCGACTTCCCCTCATTTGAATAAAAGTGACAAGTGAAGGATTTTGTTTGCAGCTTATCACCCCAAAATGCAAGTTCGCATTGTTTTCTATCGTTCTGAGGTGATAAACCACAAAGAAATCAGCTGCTTGTCACTTTTATTTAAAAGAGGGGAAGGCTACAAAGCAAGACCATGCTGAGGGTGGCTGGGTTCGATTCCTGGTTCCGGTCTAGGCAATTTTCGGATTGGAAATTGTTTCGACTTCCCTGGGCATAAAAGTATCATCGTGTTAGCCTCATGATATACGAATGCAAAAATGGTAACCTGGCTTAGAAACCTCGCAGTTAATAACTGTGGAAGTGCTTAATGAACACTAAGCTGCGAGGCGGCTCTGTCGCAGTGTGGGGATGTAATGCCAATAAGAAGAAGAAGTCGACGAAGAGATTCCTCTCTGCGACATTCGCCAATATTCCAGATACAACTTAATATATAAAATATAAATATAAACACATATAAAAAAGCACAAAGGAAATAGAAAAACGGTTTGCATGAATGCTTTGTATTTATAATAGAATTATAATTCAATTAATGAATTATAAAATCAGCAAAACTAGCTATAACGTTACGGACGGACTCGCTTTGTGTTTCAGTTTGTGACGATTCAAACCACTTGCTCTTAAGGTGACTCGGGGAGGCTCTATACGCCGTGTTATTTTTCCTATCTTATGTCTCTTTCTGCATTATCACCTCATAACTTTGGAGCGACGTATTTCGGTTTTCATTTGTTTGATGTAACTGTAAATATATCAGCATGTAGATTGCGAGTAAGCACGCGCCGGTGATACTTTTACAAAATCAAATTTGTTGTACAAAAAAATTAAGCATTCAATGATGGAAATGATGACGATTTGATGATTGTTCGTGCTTCCCGTGTCACTTTAAAACATTGAAGCCTTTTTGTTGACTTTTCTCACAAGTTTTGGTTGGATCTGATACATATTCCGCGTTGAATTTTGTTTTTTTGGTTCGTTCTTCTTCAAAGGTACTGGCCCAGATAGTTTCTGAAAGGTACGGTTCATTCGTGTCTCCAGGATTTTCATCTGCCTCCTCACAGTCACTGCATGAAATAATATCTGTGGGTCCACGTGTATTCGTTTATTTGGTGGTCCGCTGTCGCTGTTATTGCAAGTTGCTTGCTTTTCCAACATGTTCTTCGGTTTACACTTCTTGCAGATGTCGGATAAATCTGCCATCGAAACAGAAAAGTATTACCTTTTTCAAGTTCAGTCGTCGACATGTCGACGACGACGATGTCCAGTGTCAAAATTCGATGAAAAACATTTTCACCATCTTAAAAAAAGTCCCAAAAATGTTCCAAAAGAAAAAAATCGATTTTTTTTTTCAAAAAAAACTTTTCTTTTTAGATAAGATTTGATCTTTTCGCATTTTTAAGTCATTTGGCATCGAAAACAAAAATTCGATTGTCGACTTTTCCTTCTGTCCCCCCTTTGGGAAATTTTTCATGGGTAAACATTTCAAAACTTTGATAAATTTTAGGCACCCCTAAATAACGTCCGATTGAGCAATGTCGTTTTTTGAAATTCAATGACAATTTTTTTTCCCATATGGCGACGATTGGTACACCCACCCTATTCCATTATAAAAATGTTCCAAATGTTTTTTTGGGATTAAAACTAAAATAGGAACATTGGATTTGCATTTCGGGTTCATACATTGGATTTGAGTATATTGAGTAAATTTGAGTACGGATATTCGATACTGGAATGTAAAATTAGACTTGGCTGTAAATTGAAAAAAAATGTGATGTAAATAGTTGTTGTTATGAAAATCCCAAGTCAATGGTTTTTGTCTTTTTAGTATGAGAAGAAGGGGAATGTGAGGGTGAGATATATTAGAAATTGGGCAATCCACTTCCAGCGAGCGTTGATGACAGATATGCAAATATCATCCGTATAACGGTTCAGTTGCCAACATTGACTATTGAATAGCAGGCCATGACTTTGCCTCTTTTCCTCGTCGGCAACGAACAGAGTTGCACGCTCGATAAGACAGCACACAAGCGAGCAAACAACGGATAGCTAGTTTGGCAGAATTAAGCCGCACAAAAATGATAATTGTTGTTATTTAAATGGTACGGTATTTATAAAATTTCACGGTGACCCAAACCCTGTTGAGCAAATTAAATAGCTTGGTAATAAAATAATTCATGCATTCATATTTTCAATTTTATGCATTCTTTTTTAATTTCTAGAAATAAAAAAATAACGCGAATTAAACTAAACAAATCAATATTTGGAGGACCTTTTTCTTAAAAAAGGGCATTGCGTTTTCCGACGGATTCATTTTATAGGACTATACTTTGCCTATTATTCATAACCACCAGCGGAAGGCTTTTTGAAGTGCAGCACACAAAAACTTGTTTGAAGCACTCTTCCCCTAAGATATCAAGCAGTAAATAAACTGTATAATAAGTGACTGCGACTGTGACGGCACGCTCGGTATGCTTCGTTCAGTTTATTGCTTCTGCTGAACGCAACTTATTGCAAACCAATCGGATGAGCATAAGTGCTGCCAGAAAGAGTGATTTTCCCCATGTAGCTGCTGAAATTGATATTTTGGCCATAACTTTTAGACCCATAGTCGATCTGGCCAATTTTCAAATAAAACAATAGGGCAGGATTTTCGTCAGATACTACTTTATTTACTGCGAGCAACCCAATTCGGTTGAGAAAAAGTTCACCCAAAGTGCACCGTAATCTATTATTCAGCTTAGTTTGAACACTTTCAACGAGATTTTACAGCTGAAATGTAAAATATGGTAGCATGAGGCCCCAGACATTAGTTCAAAGACTGCATTGTCGGGATCTTAAATATAGTCTATGTCAAATATTGGTGACATAACTCAATTTTAGTTAACTTTGAATACAAAATTAGTTTCAATACTCACAATTTTAGATTGAACTGCTCCAAAAGTATAGGCGCCGTTGAGTGCTCGTAATAATTCTATGCTCATTAAAAAGCTTAAACATCACTATTTTGTTTTGCGAAAGTTGCGATAAGATGTTTTTAACGTTTTGTTTGAAATGTCATAGTATTTTTGGTCTGTTTCTAACTGAAACTTACAAATGCGTATTTTTGTTCACAAGAACCTTCAAAATGCCCTTTTTTTTAAATTAATAGATTGAAGCTGAAAAGTTCGATATAATTATTTAATATTTAAAACATGTAATGAAAGCATTGAATGAAAGCTGAAAAATGAAATGATCTCGTAGCATAATTATTCAATGATGGAATCATTAATATACTTTATTTGAATATTTTTATTGCTGTTTTAAGCGAAATAATTTAATAGGTTTCTTCCGAAACGACTAGAAGATATCACACACAAGTTTTCTAATTTTCAAAACTTTCTCCAAGGAAGGAAAAGAAAAAGCCTGTTTCGAGTCAAGATTATGAAGAATACAAATGTAAGTACACAGTTGTAATAAAAGTTGATCGTTTGTCATTCAAATAATGATTCTTTTCATATACAACTTTTTGACAAAAAATATTCCTTAATTGTAGATGTTCAAAATAAAATATTTGTCTTTGCACATGCACAGCCAGTATTTGAAGCAAGTCTTTTGATACGAACATTATTTATAGCTTTTTTCACTTTTCAAAAGACAAGTTTGTACTATCCCATTTAATTCCACCACTTCAGTCAAGTAAGAAAACCAATAACGGCCTTACTGTTGAAGTAGAAATACGTAACTGTGAAGTAACAATCAAGTAATGGAATTAAATGGAATAGTATTAACTACTTTTATGGCTAGTGAGATCATCTTTTTGCAAAACAATCTGTTTTCAAAATCTGAATTTAGCAGAAAATGAAAGTATTACTATACAGAGATGCCTTCTAAACGGCTGTATATTGCCAAAGTAGACTTCAACACCCACGTTCGTCGTATGTGACAAAACCATCAAAATACTATAAACATAAAGGATATTTTAGGGACATTTTGAGGTTTTAGCCAACCTTTGTTGGGCGAACCACTGTGCGGTGCCCACAATGGTTCATCTGGGATATTTAGCGCTGAAAAAATACATCGTTCAGGACTTGGTTGATCGGGTAGATCATATGTTCTGTACTCCAGGACATGGTGTTAAAAAATGCTAATTGCTTTTGATAAATTTCTTATTCGGTTCGGAAGATTCACCAGGTACTTTTTCACTGTTTGGCGGTTGCGCGGTCATTTCGGCCAAGCGCACGCAGCGATGTAGCCACTTTTCCCCCGGTCTTCGTCGTCAGCCTTCTTTGGAGCTTCTTGTCGCTCAGGGTCGTCGGCCATCCGGAACCTGGCTTTCTTTCGATGCTTTTGTGTTGTCTAATAGTGCCAATATGCGGGCGTATCCGGCCTCCATAAAGTATCGCACGATATCCGTTTGCGAAGCGGCGGGTGCCGTTCTTTGAAAGCGCACACTTCTGAACGGAGTTTCTGCACTATTTTGCCATCACGGTTAGAGTTCGACTGGTGGAGGTGTCAAATTTGTCTGCTGACTCATTGGTTACTATGATTGATGTTGCATTGGTACGTCAGTACAAGTGAAGCAAGATGAAAATCGGCAACTTTTTCTTTTTTTCTACTTAAGGCAAATGATAGCTTGAAAAGTTATCAGTGCAATCAATCGGCTCAATGGACAAACTCCATTGATATAGGCCTAGGATATGAAAAAATCAATATTTTTTTGTTCTTTTTATACTAATATTGAAAGAATCCAGTGCATAAACCCAAATTTGTACGTTAAATCTACGCTAAGTTTCAATGAATCTCGCTTAACTTTTCAAAAGGACCTAAGTCACAGCTTTCGATTGCAGTACTCAAATTATTTCATTAAAAAATGTTACTTAGGTCCTTTGGAAATCCAATCTACTGAAGTGTATCCGAGTCGATTGATATGCAAATCTCGAAAATCCATCGAAAGACAAAGGCGATATTGATGTTAAAAATCTTACATAATTTCGTGATGGTTCCCAATTTTAGATTCTGATTTGATACCCAGTACCTTCGGGTAAAAAATCATCTTGCAACTTCAACGACCGATCATTATAAGCGACCATTAGATTAGATCTAGAACCTTGTCCTTAACCCTTCCGTTACTAACCCCTTTTTGAAAACGAAAAAAAAAAATCATTTTGACTGTAACATTCTGTAACTTTGTAACTTTCACAACAGGAATTTCATTGACCTTAAACAGAGAGTAAAATAATCGAAATTTTTTAGTGAAGTCCATTTTTCTTCATTTGTCAGTTCACTTCCAACACATTCATAGTCGGCTCTGGACAGTCAATATCCAGTTGAATATTAGTCATTGAACATTTATGCACATTTTATAAATTGATAAATTATCTGAAATCTGAACACGTTTCAAATGAGTAAAGTGATTTATCACACAGGACTGAATCGATTTTCATCCGCGAGGCACTTTCAGCGGTAAACATCAACAAAACAATGCTAATTGTGTTTTTCTGCACATAGAATAAACACATTTAGTGACAGTCGAATGAATGAGTTCGTGGAGTAGTCGTCTGGCTATGTCATTCTATGTTTTGAATATTCATGCGATGTTTGTCAAAATTCGGACCGAAGTTGCTTCATGAAGATGAATATTTTAAGCTCTGACCTTAAATATAAGCTGTTTGCCGGATTCCAGACGTTCAGCCGTAACCTGTTACGGGTCCTTTATGGAAACAGGCAAATGCAATTATGCGACATATCAAACTTTATGATTTTAAAAGAAGTGGCATTCTAAGATAGTTTTGTAAGAAGGGCCAGGAAGAACCATATTTGAACTAATTTGAATTGGTACGCAATTTTGATAATTCCGTATGTTACTCAAGGCAGTGGCTCCCGATGCGCACGACTTCATAGAGTGGTTAATACAATACAATCGGTGCTGCGTTTGAGAGTTAATTTACCATCCGTATAAACGGTTTGGTGTTTCGCCATGTTTGATCACACATGCTCCAGAGACGTATTCTCAAGCTCTTGTTACTCAATCTGTTCAACTTAGATATACCACCACCGTCTTTGTTGGTAGTTCACATTTTCATCATTTTCCGTTCATGGTCATTACTTTTCAAGATGAGATTTTATTCTTCGATTATTGTCGGTTCAATCAGCCATAGCGGCGTATTCTGTGTGGCATTTAGATGCGAGAGTGGATTTCGCCGGCGTATTTATCGTTTTCCACATCTTTTGATCCTGATATAGAATTGTCTAACGTTCATTGATTAGTGCTTTGGAATGTACCTACACTTTGTTCAAACCCATTTCAGAACTTGAAACTCAAATACATATAACAGTGGAGTCATTTACGCCGGAATGTTTTCCCATCCGAAACTTCAACAGCACTGCAATAGAACCTGATGCTACCGGGCTTACCGATAAAATACTCGACGCGATGTGGCTCCAAAACTCTTTTTGTCGTTCCCAACCAACCCACAACATCACCCAGCTTTTCTCGTTACGCAGAAAACTTTTCGCTTCTTATCTCGGGGCTCGAAAATAAGACAGCGCAGGAAAAAAACTGAACCGAATCATTGAGTGAAACATTCAGCCAGCACCGGAGGCAATGGTCGTAAATAAAACAAAATGAGCCAAGTTTCAGTCTTTTACCACCGCCGACGTCGTCGTTCTTAGTCGCACCTAACTAACTGCTGCTTCACTTTTTGAGTGCTTCGCTGATGTCTGAGCGAACCAGCTGCTTCGCTGGTTGTTGCCTGGTGTTGACGGTCGCTTGAAATCCACCTTCTACTGCACAATTGGGAGAAAAGGTGAAAGCACCATTTTGTTGACTGATTTTGTTGTCAAGATCAGAACTCCTCAGAAAAGTTTTGGAGTATCTGTATCATAATAAGTTAGTGATCAAAGGATCTGATTATGATATTTGCTGTAAAATTCAAAAAAACTGGTTGGAAAGATGTCGAAATTAACGAGAACGCATTATGACCCTATGCTAGAAGAAAGTTCTCCATATCCCCCCCTTGCTATAGGGTTAGGGAGGTTCTACCTGCGTCGGTGCTACTCTCTGGTGATGGGTCATTGAGTTTTGATGTCCTTCACAGTAGGACGTTCCAGATAGTTATCGTCATCGTCGTCTGCCGCGTATCTAATTGACACTCCGTGTAACAGTGGAGGATTGATTCTCTTCGTGTCGGAAATTGCTTTCAGAAAGCACTGAGCCGTTTTCCTAATGGGCATTTCTCGCATTGAAAGAGTGCTTAATTCTTCTAAATCTTTAAATTGCTGAATTTTACGATCGGGGACGCACTGGCTGAATGACAAAAGGTTTTCGCTGTTCTTGAAGTGACAAACCACTTGTGGTGCTTCCTTTCTAACGTGCTTCCGGTCGGCTACACGTGCGACATTTTTGGAGCCATTTGGATTGCTGTTGCTTTCAGTTTTCTTCCTTTGATACCGTAAAATGGGGTATAATGCGAGCAAAGTTGCGTTACAATGCCATTATAGTTTTCAAACAGAATCGAATGAATTATTTATTGCATTATGTATGATTGTTGTATACCTATTTGGAGTAAATTCGATATTAATTTTTTGAGCAATATGCATCTGCATTTGCAAACACTGAAATACTGAAAGACTAAAAAACTGTATAACTGAAAGCTAGATTTTTTTTTTAAATAAAAGTTCTTTGAAGCTTTTAATTCTAAAAATAATAATTGTTTATTTTAGCTTACTGAAGATGATGGTAAAATGATAATTTCTTGTAGTATTCTAGAATACTATTTTCTATATCAAATATCCTTATCTGAGAAAGCGATCAATATCATAACTGATCAGCATCCGCTAATGTTATATGGTTTGTTCTGTTTGAACTGAACGAAAGTTTCATAGGAAGCTCATTTGAGGCGCGCATGTTAGCATAAACGTATCATCGTGCTAGCCTCATGATATACGAATGCAAAAATGGTAACCTGGCTTTGAAACCTCGCGGTTAATAACTGTGGAAGTGCTTAATGAACACTAAGCTGTGAGGCGGCTCTGTCCCAGTGTGGGGATGTAATGCCAAGAAGAAGAAGATGAAAAATGTTAGCAAAAAGAAGCGACAAAATTGGTTCCGTATTTCTTTATTTCGCGTTTAGATGAATGTATGTTCAGTGAGCTAGAATCCGGATCAGATCCCCTATCTATCCCATTGTAAAAACGTAGAAGGTTGTATCTGAGACACGACGTGAGATTACGTGGAGTGTAAAATATTGGTAACAAAATAAAATTTCCATAAAAAATTTGAAATTTTCCATAAAAAGAAATAGGAAATTTCCAATAAAGAAATCAGGAATGAGCAATAAATGAATATGAAATTTACACTATGCAAAAGTTCATAAATAATTAGAATTTTCCAAAAACAAATATAAATTAACACTTTTAGAAGCAAAACATAAACAATTACATAACTTTCCACAAAACATTTTTTCCATAAAAAAAACAAAAAAAAAGATCCAAAAATTAATCTATGAAAATACAATAGAAAATAAGAAAATTTCCATAAAAATATACAAGAAAGCAATAAATCTGATGAAATTTTCCATGTAAGTCACAACAGGTCGTGTGACACTTTAAACTTCATGAACTTTCAAAACAATGATAAAAATAATATTTTAATGGGTTTCTGGGCCACTTGGGTGCAATCTGGTTACATCGGCTACAATCTGGAGGACAGAATGGGCATTTTTTAATGGCTTGTGCTGGTGGCTTTTTCTGGGAACAAGTGGCCTCGACGGATTCTGGAATAATTCTGGAACCGTACTGAGGATTGAGAAAAAATTGGAATCCATCTGGATCGAATGCAACTTGTTGCGAAGGAATTAGTCAAGAAATGTGGTTTTTACAGCAGTTTTATTTTTTGAAAGCCCTTATAATAAGAGACGAAAAGGTTAAAGAATGATTCAATGCTCAGTTTATTGCTTTTTTATATTTGTTTGTGGAAATTTTCATAATTCTCTATTACACTTTATTTTTTTTCTGGATTTTTATTTTTTGTGATTTTTTTTTGGAAAATTTTATGTTTTATTGCTAATATTGATTTATTAATAGAATTTTGTATTTTTTTCCGTGGATTATTTGTGGAAATTTTATATTTATTTATTGCTCATACCTGATTTCTTTATTGGAAATTTCTAATTTTTTAGGGAAAATATCTAAATTTTTGGGGAGAGTTTTTATTTAAGTCCTAAAATATTGAATGTTGAAATTCTGAACATGTTTACTGACGGGTCTAAGGCTGCCGTGACCGCTATTGAATTCATCTTTGTAATTGAGCTGCTGTCATTAGACGTACAATGCAGCCATTGTTGTGTGTAATTTGGAGAACTTTATGTAACTATTTCTTGTATACAATGGCGGTCCAAATAATGAACGATTTTTTTTTAATAATTTGCATGTCGTATAACTAAAAGTCAGTATCTTGTGAGAATTTTGCACTTCACTGCTAATGACGCCAACGCCATTCATTTGAATAAGTTTTTGCAGCGTCTCCCGCCGATGAACGCTTGCGCTGCTACCGACGTGAAGCGATTATGATTTGCGCTGTGAAGAAAATGCCTCGACTTCGGTTTTGTACAGCAGCATCGACATCGAATGAACTAAAGGCGGACCCAGTGAGCCGACGCAATTGACATCGGCCGACGAGCCTCAGTCTCCAGCAATCGGATATGCCAGCCGAGGTCCGATTCTGCGACCAATCGCATCAGCTTCGTAAGACATCTTCGAGGCGTATCGCGGCCAATGAGTCTTGGGCGCACTACAACAAAGCAACAACGATCACCAGCCGCGAGGTTCAGACCTCGGTCGTCCCTCCTCTGCCGGATAGCTGCCAAGCACGCCGTCTCGGAGGAACCTAAGCTGTCACCACACCAGCTCCAAGTAAACGAGAACGACGACGTATATCCACCAAAAACAGCTCTTTTGAGGGTCCCAGCCGCGCTTATAGAAGAGAGGGGTTTTCGTACCGACCACCCAAGAAAATCAAAACTTTGAAAGCAAATTCCGTCAGCCTCAATGCGAATGTTTTGAAGCATCTCCTCTGACTAGTGCTGCTGCTGATAGCGACAGCTATGCGATGACCACTTTCTGCTGGACTGCTGCCAGCGCATCTCGTTGTGACAAAACTATGGCCCTCATGCACTCTCTGGAATCTTTAATGATTAAATCATTAGAGTCCAGCCTGTAAGTTGTACGATTTTGATGTCTGTGCTTGCGATGTACATACGGGATTGGTTGGTTTTTCACCGATTATCAACACTGCTTGGCAAAATTCATTCTTTCTCATAGATTGGCGCCTTTAAATCATTGTTTACAAAAGGTCAAAAATTTGAATCTGCAGAATAACCCAGAATAACTCCAGAATAAATTCCATCACTTTGTAATCTTTTTAGAAACGTAACCTACAATAAAGCCGTTTTCAGTTATCTCGCAATTGACTAAGACGAATTAAGCCCAAGACAATGTCTTTTCGTGTCAAGTTTTTGCCAAAAAGTATGTGATAGCTTTTTATGAAACTATTCCCGCTACAATATCGTTCGATGGCCAATAAGACAATTCTTTCACTTTTTGCCTTTCTCGTATACAAAGTATACGTAAAGGCTATATTTCCTCAGGAACTTTTATAGAGCCCGGAGACCCATAGTGTTATAACCATCGACTCAGCTCGACGAATTGAGGTGATTCTGTCTGTCTGTGTGTGTGTGTGTGTGTGTGTGTGTGTGTGTGTGTGTGTGTGTGTGTGTGTGTGCAAAACAATGCATTGTCACTCATTTTCGGCACTTATCCTTTACGATTTGCTCAAACAGTTCATTCGACGCATAGTACTGTCCTATTGTTTCCTATTAAAAATTGGCCGGATCGGACTATGGACTCAGAAGTTATGGGCAAAATACAATTTTTTTTACCAAAAACAAGCACATGAAAATTTCTCATTTATTTTTTAGGCACTTATCCTTAACCGATTTGCTCGCAACAAGTTGCGAACACAGAATCCTGTCCCATTGTTTCCTATCGAAAATTGGTTATATTGGACTATGGGCTCAAAAGTTATGGCCAAAATACTATTTTTATAACTCCAGAAGGCTCCATCACTGCATTGGATTAATCTGGATTTTTTCAATAATAACGAAATTGTTTCACCAAACCACAAAGGTTGGTACCTGTCTTTGCGGGAATATCATTTAGGTGGATAAACTTTGCTTTTGTTAAATCATTATCATTACCTAAAGTGTCGCTCCATATCTAGAAAATATGCCCTCACTCAATTCGAAAGTACCCCGTTGTACGGTGCCTAAATGGTGTATGCGTTATGGTAAAGCCGGTGGCTTGTTTTGCTCAGGATAACGTCACTCACAAGACGCACCTACCACACCAGTACCGAGATCAAAAGCCATGTTTTCCCAAAGGCATTTTACCCTCGTTTTCTTTACGTTGCACATACGAAGAACAGTAGTGTAGCTGGCCTTTTTTTCAAAAATAAGAGCAATGGTGATATTGTTGAATTGAAAAATGCTCAATTTTGAATCAATTTCATACACAATAATGTAAACGAACTGCACATGTAGCTCAATCATTACCATAGGCAAGCTGTAAGACATCAGCAAAGATGTGGAATTGAATGGTTTCTGGTGTCGGTGTCAGAATGTACCGCTCGATCCAGGGATTATTTAGGGTTTGATAAAGAGGGCTCTCCTTAGCCGTGCGGTAAGACGCGAAAGCAAGACCACTGAGGGTGGCTGTTCGATTCCGTGCCGTCTAGCAATTTTCGGATTGGAAATTGTCTCGACTTCCTGGCATAAAATATCATCGTGTTAGCCTCATGATATACGAATGCAAAATGGTACCTGGCGACTCTGTCACGTAGTGGGATGTAATGCCAATAAGAAGAAGAAGAAGAAAGAAGAGAAGAAGAAGAAGAAAAAGAAGAAAAGAGATTGGTATGCTTTCCACTCGTCTCGATATTTAATTGGTAACTCGTGGTCCCAACTCCATAATGTACCTTCCTCATCCTTCAAGGTCCATGAGCTCTGCATGAACACCTTGGCTTTTGTCACGACCGGCCCTATCAAGCCAAGTGGGTCGTACAAACGAGTAAAAAGAGACAGTAAAAGCCGTTTGGTGTGTGTTTACTTCGAAGAATCCATTGGTAGATCGATCTTGTAGCGTAGGTAGTCTGTTGCTGGTTCCCAGTGCAGTTCGAGTGTCTTTATCGCCTGACCACGATCCATTCCATCCAGGCAAGATTTTCTGAAGGAATTCCTTCGAGCACGGTTTCATCGTTTGATGCCTATATCCGTAACTAAAATCCAGCCTTTGATAAGAAAGCTTCTAGTTGATTTTGCAGTTCAAATACTTCCAGGGAGGTTTGACCAAAAAAAACAAGTCATCAACATAAAAATCTTTTCTGATTACAGATGCGAGTAGTAGAAAAATTAATCCTTCATCATCAATTGGTTCAGCACTCTGATTGCAAGAAATTGAGCGCTATCAGTACCGTATGTCACTGTTTTCAGCTGGTTTTCATCTCCATCGGTTGATCTTGGCAAGAATTCCATACGATTAGTTGGACAGACGTGTCTCGCGGGTCTACGAGCACTAGTCTACATATCGCTTTAAAAAAAATCGCCCTGACTAAATTCCGCGGAATTTCGTTCGAATCAACTGAAACGAGATTTTTCGAAATATCACTATCCCTAATATTTGGTAGTCCTATAATGTTTCAATGTTCACGAATTCACATAGTATTTATCCTCGTTGTGCTGTGTTTATATCACTAAAATCCTGTCCACGCTTATGAATTCCAACCTTATGTGTCGTTGTTTCCCTCATTTAATCACGAAGTGCCTGTGTGGCACCTACAGAAAGGTCTCCTCTGGACAAGCAGCGATGGAAAACCCTGAGGCAGCAACAGCCAACATTGTACAAAACTTACTTTTAGTTAATTGACAGACAACCCTTGCGTATTACATACGAGGCGGAACCAGAACACACATACACACACACCTAATTCAAACGGGTAAGAGATATCTCGAATCTACCCTGTCATGTCTTAAATGACGACGGCCAATATCATCACCGTGCCTGGAGTTCAAACTGTACACACGAAAGGTACACCCCAAGGTGAGATGCGTCTCTTATATCAGATCAAAGTAGAACCCATCGCATCCACCCTTCTGTTTATTCTTACATTCTTATTGCTTGATTGCTGCCAAAAGTGGAAAAGGTTCACACCGCCTTCCTTGCCTTCTTTCAATATTTGGAAAAATGAGATTAAGCTGAAGGCACGATAATTCAACAAATTGAGATCAACAAATTCTGATTTCAAATCCGACGATGCCTCGAGATGGCAATTGGTTTGATCATTTTTCTGTGAACTTATGTAAATGGCACTGCTGAAACAAATTTTCTTTTTTCAGACATGGAATGGGTAACTCTCGTTCACGTCTCCTGGAATGCGTTGCTCCATTTATCTTGAATTAACAACCGTAATAT
>NW_026942383.1:86970-106316 GCF_024139115.2 Armigeres subalbatus
AAAGATAGGATGATCGATTGTTAGCAAAGGTTAGCAACGGCAATGCAATGTCATAATACGATAATCGCAATGCAAATGAACAAACATTTATGATAAACTGCAAATTGTTAATTATATGTTTATTATTAAATATGCGCCAAAATCAAAAGATTTCAATTTTAATTCAAGGAAGTTTGAATGCACTTCAGATACTCTGTGGGTACAATCATGCGAGAAGCTTATTGTATACGGCTATAGCTTCGGAAACATACTTTATTGAAACAGGCTATAGGTTACAATAGAACCATTACTTTCAAGCTCCCGGATCTAAGATTCTTGCAATTATAAAAATAATATGGTTGCACGAATATATTATCCATAATATCATTGCCAGATAGTGGGAGTTGGATTGTAATAAAATAGCACAAATACCTATTTCGTCCGCAGCGTTTACTACTCAGGCGCATCTCAACCGAATGGCTTGGTTTCTGTACGTTCTGACTCAAATCCCGAATATGACTCATATTCCGAACACTGACGTTCTAGCGCCCTTAAATTAAAACTGTCATTGGTTTTTCGCACTGAGGATCAAGATAACAAACGAATTCAAACTCCTGTGGAGAAAATTGCACGAATAAAGTTAAAATGGGCTTTTAAAAGCTAAAGTTCGGAATATGAGTCATGTTCTGAATTTGAGTCACAACTAGTATAGTACTAGTGCTAGTAAGGCTTGTATTTGTTGATTTCTAGTTGGCGCAACCGGGTTTTATCGACTCGCGCTTCTTTGTCGGACTCAACAATACGACTATCCGTCAAGGGCCGAAAACCTCATTAATAAAGACAATAAAAAAAAAAAAAAAATACGACTATCCCTTCTCTGCCAACTATTCCTGGTCCTCCAAATAACAGAAGGCGGAGATTCTGCCAAAGGTCAAGGCTCGTACTCTTCCACCAGTGATGACTCGATGCTCTGACTACCCACTGGACAGAGGCACTCTATTTGTCCCGGCAGCCAGAGCAGAGATTCTTCTGTCTGTCGTAAAATCGCTAAATCGTGGTACACGCACTCACCAGTATACACCCCCAGCAACAAACATATTGTACATCGATCACAGTAACTTATATATGCCCAAATTCTCTCACAATATGGTTACTGCAACAAGATTGGCTCAACGTGTGCTGCTTAGGATATCATAACCATGTGACGCTAGTGAGTTATTTTTATTTCAGAAAAGTATAATTTAATAAACATACTTCACTATATCCACCTATATATTACTACAAATAAACTAGAATAGTGATGGAAAATTTGGAATGAAACTGAATCCCTACTAATTTTACTCTAAGTCGAATGCAACAGTTGGAATTGCGAAAATCATCATTACCACTTGGGGTTTTAAAGTTAAAATTTATCGTACCGTCGTCGGGGAGACAACGGGTCAAATTTGGGTAAGAATGTGTCACTGTTTCAACTACATAGAATTCTTGTAGAATAGATTTGATGTATCTGAGAACAATAAAACTGAATTAGAATTAGTGACCTTTTTGAACGATTTTGTTATCCGACCTCCAGACTGTTGGTGAGGGCGCTGACGTCACCCCTGACTACGGTATCCAACATTTTTTAATATTTAAAATTATGGTAGGGGGAAAGACGGCTTTGGCAGGTTTTGTTCTATTATTGGCAGGGAGATTTTTGTCGACCAAATTTTATGAAATTTGGCCACAATATTCTTTGATATGCAAAGAATGTTTAGGCCAAATTTGAACCTAGTCAGTCAACCTGCCAAAGCCGTCATTCCCCCTAATTTTGTTCTAAACCAGTGACATAAGTAATCGAATGAATTATCTCAAAATATAACTACATTCCTCAATGCACCAGACTGTTCTACGTAGTTTACGTTGGGCGGTCGTGTCTTGTACATAACCCTTCAAATTTTTTAATTTCTAGAAATAAAAAAATTACGCGAATTAAACTAAACAAATCAATATTTGGAGGACCTTTTTCTTAAAAAAGGGCATTGCGTTTTCCGACGGATTCATTTTATAAGACTATACTTTGCCTATTATTCATAATCACCAGTGGAAGGCTTTTTGAAGTGCAGCACACAAAAACTTGTTTGAAGCACTCTTCCCCTAAGATATCAAGCGGTAGGGGAAGTGGGGGTAGCACGCCCATAGGGGTTAAAACGCGCCACCCCTGAATAAGGTTAAATATCCCCATTTTGATTATTTTCAATAGTCTATACGATAAAGCAATGAAAAATATTGCCATTGGATACATATATTTCATGATTTTTCTCTAGTTATACATGAAAACTCGAAAAAACGATTTTGCGTGTTTGATGCAATTCTAGCTCGGTGGAATTTGGTCTTTCTGTCGCTGTTATACATTGATAAATTAATAATTGAGCCATGAGCCATGCTGCTTACTCGTGTTCTTTATGTTCCACACGAAATCGTCGTAAAAATGGTTTTAAAACGATTTTATGGGCCTTCAAACTTCTGAGGTCGGTGTGGGGCATTACGCTTATACTCATTTCGTATGACCGAAACAGCTGAAACATTCGGTTAATTGCCTTAATGTAGGCAATTAAAATGAAAATCAGTACGATAAGCACATGCGCGTTTTAACCCATCCACTGGCGCATCTCACCCCGCATGGTTTCAAAATCATTTTTTTTCGGGTGCTTTTTAATAATTTTATAATTAAAATTTCTGTGCAATAAAATGGACAATTAGATATATGTTATCGGTAGTCAGTCGCAGATATGCTGTTCTTCAGTATGCGCTGATGAAAACTGGCTGAAATGGTGGTTTTCATTGATAAAAATGGCATTTTTCCTTAACGTGGGCGTCCTACCCCAGTTCCCTAAATACACTGTATAATAAGTGTATTTCCATGCTGAGATTCCACCAGTTAAACTGTGACGGCACGCATATTACCGGTTGTTAATTCACAGATAAATGATGCAACGCACTTCCACGAGACGTGAAACGAGAGTTTGCCATTCCATGTCTGAAAAAAAAGAAAGTTTGTTTCAGCAGTGCCATTTTACATATGTCTACAGAAAAAATGATCAACCCAATTGGCAGCCCGGGGCATCGTCGGATTTGGGAAATCAGAATTCGTTGATCTCAATTTTGTTGAATTATCATACCTTCAGCTTAATCTCATTTTTACAAATATTGAAACAAGGCAATGGAAGGCGGTGTGTGGACCTTTTCCTACTCTTGGTAGCAATCAAGCAATAAGAATGTACGAATAAACAGAAGGGTGGATGCGATGGGTTCTACTTTTGATCTGATATAAGAGACGTCATCTCACCTTGGGGGTGTACCTTTCGTGTGTACAGTTTGAACTCCAATGGCACGGTGATGATATTGCAGCCGTCGTCATTTAAGACATGACAGGGTAGATTCGAGATATCTCTGTACCCGTTTGAATTAGGTGTGTGTGTATGTGTGTTCTGGTTCCGCTCGTATGTAATACGCAAAGGGGTTGTCTGTCAATTAACTTAAAAGTAAGTTTTGCACAATGTTGGCTGTTGAGCCTGCCTCAAGGGTTTTCCATCGCTGCTTGTCTTACAGAGGAGACCTTTCTGTAGGTGCCACACAGGCACCTTCGTGATTGATAAATGAGAAACAACGACACATAAGGTTGGAATTCATAAGCGTGGACAGGGATTTTAGTGATATAAACATTCACAGCACAACGAGGATAAATACTATGCTGAATTCGTGAACATTGAAACATTATAGGACTACCAAATATTAGGGATATGTGATATTTCGAAAAATCTCGTTTCAGTTGATTCGGAACGAAATTCCGCGGAATTTAGTCAGGGCGATTTTTTTTAAAGCGATATGTAGACTAGTGCTCGTAGACCCGCGAGACACGTCTGTCCAACTAATCGTATGGAATTCTTGCCAAGATCAACCAATGGAGACGTACGAGCTGAAAACAGTGACGTGCGGTACTGATAGCGCTCAATTTCTTGCAATCAGAGTGCTGAACCAACCGATGGTGAAGGATTAATTTTTCCACTAGCCGCATCTGTAATCAGAATTGTTTTTTTGTTGATGACTTGTTTTTTTGGTCAAACCTCCCTGGAAGTATTTGAACTGCAAAATCAACTAGAAGCTTTCTTATCAAAGGCTGGATTTTAGTTACGGATATGGGCATCAAACGATGAAACCGTGCTCGAAGGAATTCCTTCAGAAAATCTTGCCTGGATGGAATGGATCGAGATTAGGCGATAAAGACACTCGAACTACACTGGGAACCAGCAACAGACTACCTGCGCTACAAGATCGATCTACCAATGGATTCTTCGAAGTAAACACTCACTCGTTTGTACGACCCACTTGGCTTGGTGTCAAGCCAAGGTGTTCATGCAGAGCTCATGGACCTTGAAGGATGAGGAAGATACATTATGGAGCTGGGACCGCGAGTTACCAATTAAAGATCGAGACGAGTGGAAAGCATACCAATCTCTTTTCTTCTTCTTCTTTTCTTCTTCTTCTTCTTCTTCTTCTTCTGCTTTTCTTCTTCTTCTTCTTATTGGCATTACATCCCCACACTGGGACAGAGCCGCCTCGCAGCTTAGTGTTCATTAAGCACTTCCACAGTTATTAACTGCGAGGTTTCTAAGCCAGGTTACCATTTTTGCATTCGTATATCATGAGGCTAACACGATGATACTTTTATGCCCAGGAAGTCGAGACGAATTTCAATCCGAAAATTGTACCGGCACCGGGAATCGAACAACCACCCTCAGCATGGTCTTGCTTTGCGCGTCTTACCGCACGGCTAAGGAGAGCCCCTCTTTTACCAAACCTAAATAATCCCTGGATCGAGCGGTACATTCTGACACCGACACCAGAAACCATTCAAATCCACATCTTTCCTGATGTCTTACAGCTTGCCTATGGTAACTGCGCGTCAGGTCCACCGACGCCATCGGAATGTAGAAAGTCTCTCTACTCTCCAAATCACGTGTAGCACCTCTGGAATGCCTCCGAACTATATGAAAAGGTAAATTCGTCACCATAACTCAGCACCAAATGTTATTTTTGGCTGGATACTACCGTCCACGTGGACGTTTTCCGGGACGCCTGGCAATGCGGCAATGTTTGACATTTGCTTACTAGTGACACCTGACTCGTGATTTGCCTTAGACAAAGTAAACAACATATGCCGTGAGCTCTCTCGTGACGATTCATTTGAGTGCTAAATATTCCATACGACAAATCTGTTTGCCCAGGGTGCAAACCTCTTAAATATTATTTACTGAATATTTTGATTGTTCCATTTTAAATCAAAATTAGTCGGAATCGACTTGTAATGAAAGAGAAGACAAATAAAAATAAATCTTAAAAATGCAGTTTACACAAATGTAATATTTATTGCGAAAAATATTTGTCAATCTTTAATTTAAGATGTAAATATGTATCCGTAAAAGAGGTAATCAATTTGATTATTTAGTTAGATTAGCCTTCAAATAAAATATTACAAAATGTAATGATTGAGCTACATGTGCAGTTCGTTTACATTATTGTGTATGAAATTGATTCAAAATTGAACATTTTCAATTCAACAATATCACCATTGCCCTTATTTTTTGAAAAAAAAAGGCCAGCTACACTACTGTTCTTCGTATGTGCAACGTAAAGAAAACGAGGGTAAAATGCCTTTGGGAAAACATGGCTTTTGATCTCGGTACTGGTGTGGTAGGTGCGTCTTGTGAGTGACGTTATCCTGAGCAATAACAAGCCCCACCGGCTTTTACCATAACGCATACACCATTTAGGCACCGTACAACGGGGTACTTTCGATTTGAGTGAGGGCATATTTTCTAGATATGGAGCGACACTTTAGGTAATGATAATGATTTAACAAAAGCAAAGTTTATCCACCTAAAAGATATTGCCTCCCCGCAAATAGACCAGGTACTAACCTTTGTGGTTTGGTGAAACAATTTCGCCATTACTATTGAAAAAAAAGTCCGATAGTAAATAAGTGGAATAGTGAATAGAATTGTCTTATTGGCCATCGAACGATATTGTAGCGGGAATAGTTTCATAAAAAGCTATCATATACTTTTTGGCAAAAACTTGACACGAAAAGACATTGTCTTGTGCTTGATTCGTCTTCAAGTTAAGTCAATTGCGAGATAACTGAAAACGGATTTATTGTTAAGGTCGAAATACGTTTCTAAAAAGATTACAAAGTGATGGAATTTAATTGAGATGAGATTCGTTTTATGACAATTCCACTAAACAAGCTCAAAATATTTTTAACGAAGGATTTCTCGCTTAACTTTTCAAAAGGACCTAAGTAACATTTTATAGCTTTCATGTTGTTCTGTTGATTGCGCTATTCAATTTATTTAATGAAAAAATGTTACTTAGGTCCTTTTGAAAAGTTAAGCGATTTCATCCTCCTGGAAGACAGGGGGATTATTCTGCAGATTCAAATTTGTGACCTTTTGTAAACAATGATTTAAAGGCGCCAATCTATTGAAAGAATGAATTTTGCCAAGCAGTGTTGATAATCGGTGAAAAACCAACCATGGGAGGACTTGCAAGCACTCAGGTATTCGAGAGACGGGTGCTTAGGACCATCTTTGGCGGTGTGCAGAAGACGGTTTGTGGCGGCGAAGAATGAACCATGAGCTCGCCCAACTCTACGGCGAACCCAGTATCCAGAAGGTAGCTAAAGCCGGAAGGGTAAGATGGGCAGGACATGTTGCAAGAATGCCGGACAGCAACCCTGCAAGATGGTGTTTGCTTCCGATCCGGCAGGTACGAGACGGCGTGGAGCGCAGCGAGCGCGAGATGGGCAGACCAGGTGCAAAACGACAGCGAGCGTGGAGCGTATCCGAGGATGGAGAAATGCGGCCTCGAAGCGTGTATTGTGGCGTCAAATTGTTGATTCAGTGATATCTGTTTAGATGTAAACTAAATAAATGAAAATTACCAACTATGGGATTTCTTTATGAACATCGCAAGCACAGACATCAAAATCGTACAACTTACAGGCTGAACTCTAATGATTTAATCATTAAAGATTCCACGGGGCCATACAGTTTTGTCACAACGATGACGTCGGTGGCAGCAGTCCCAGCAGAAAGCGGATCATCGCATAGCCGTCGCTAACAGCAGCAGCACTAGTCGGAGGGAGATGCTTCAAAACGATTGTATAACATTTCACCGGAAACTATTTCGCGTAATTTATTTTCGCGGTTGAACATTCATGAATAACAATTGGCGGTTTGTAACTTTCCGCAGAGTACGACATTTCAGCGGTTTGTACCTTTTCGACGAATGAATTTTGGCGGAATGTACCATTTCGCGGAATGCCCCGTTCGCGGAATATTGATAATAATAGCTTAGTGCTCATTCAGCACTTCCACAATTATTACCTGCTTTCCTGCTAAGCCAAGTTATATGCATAAGTAAGGCCTCCAAGAATATGCAGAAGAAGTTTTCAAAATTTTAATTGCCTCTTACAAATCCTTTATTATATCTGGCAGACGGGCCAGATATAATGAAGGGATTATCTGCTCTCTTTACTTAGTTACGGATAGACGTTTTGACCCTTCCTTCGGAAGTGTCTATAATTTCACTTTGTATGCGTTACGCAGGTGTGTTACGTATTGATCTATCAAGAAATCTCGTGAATTATTAAATAAAATGTATGGTATTTTAAACAAATACACTTTGACATTGAAAATATAATTATAACAAATAATATGACATGGAATTATGCCTATATTTCTGATTTGTTTCAAAGAAACAAATGATTTTAATTTAGGAACATATAGAAGCATGTACAAAAAAATCTTCTCAGAAAAGCAAAAAACGTAAAAATTGAAAGGGATTTCACAAATTTCTTCAGTGGAAGCTAGATAGCAAATGTGAGCATGTTTTGAGACACTAATAGATCACTTGTATGCATGTATGTGTGCGTATGTGTACAAATTCTGAAATTTACTACCATCAAAATCTCGCTCATTTTTAAGGTATTGAACAAGTTTAGTTTTACCAAATTAGGCACCCATAAGGCGGAATATATGTTATTATTGAACGCTATTGAGTTTCGCTTAGATCAATGACTGATTTAGTTAGTTCTGGATTAATTAATATCGAGGTCTCTGGAAATTACGAGTACAATATATTAAACCACCGTTACGATAGTTACTAACCATGTCACAATAGTTATTCAATCCGACGAGCGCCTTATAGATAGGCAGCATGAAGCACGGTACGTTATCATTCGTTAAGTTGTCATTCAACCCATGACATCCGCCTTTGGGTAGGCAATTATTTTGTCAGCTTCACGATAAATCACCGTGGGAAGCTGAGTAGTTTTATCTCGGTTTAAATACTGGAGTCTGGAAAAAATCCTTATAACTAAAGCCTCAAACGCAATACAACGGAACGGCGACGGAAACGGAAAATTTGACAGTTAGCCCATATATTTTCTGTCAAATTTGCCGTTCCGTTGAATTGCGTTTGGGGCTTAAGGAAGGGTCAAAATC
Source organism: Armigeres subalbatus (assembly GCF_024139115.2). Lineage (NCBI taxonomy): Eukaryota > Metazoa > Arthropoda > Insecta > Diptera > Culicidae > Armigeres > Armigeres subalbatus. Next base: position 95,496 of record NW_026942383.1, read on the forward strand.
TCACTGTAGGTGGATTAATCTGGGTTTTTATAAATAATCATTTATTTCTTCCTTTCGCCTAATATCGAGAAATGATAGCGTCTGTCCGCTTTGTACCGGGCAGACGCTACCATTTAAAGAAGGCATTACTTATTCCTTCCCCTTAAACCGGGTTTGTTCTTTTAAAGAAGGTTTTATCGACTCCTGTCGCCCTATACCGGGCAGACGCATCCATTCAAAGAAGGCATTATCAACTCCTTTTGCCTTATACTGATCAGATGCATCCTTTTAAAGCAGGCGTTCCCTCCCTTCGCCTTACACCGGGCAGACGCATTCTATTGAAGAAGGTATTATCAACCCCTTTCGCCTTATACCGGGCAGATGCATCCACTTAAAGAAAGCATTACCCCTCCTTTCTCCTAATACCGAGCAGACACATCCATTCAAAGAAGGCATTATCAACTCCTTTCGCCTTACACTGGACAGACGCGTTATTTTAAAGAAGGTATTATCAACTAAAAGAGATAAAAAAAATCGGGTCCTGGTCGGGTACGGGTTGAGGAAATAAAATACAGGGTTACGTACGAGTTTACGAATACAAGAATTCTCGGGTAAGGGTCGGTTTCGGGTCCGGTTTTGAAGGAAATTTACAAATCGGGGTCGGATTTGCAAAATGTGAAACCCGACCATCTCTAGGGCAGACGCATCCATTCATAGTAGGCATATTTTTTTATTTCTTCAACTTAAATTCAATTTATTTTCATTTTTTTTCAGTAGTGTTTCAGTTCAAGTGTTTGGCCACCTGGCCCTTCTTCTTTAGTTTTTTTCCTTGTTTCTTTTATATAGATAATTGTTTTGTGTTCCAATTTTACATTTTAACCTTGAGGAGGCATTAGTTAATGAAGTAGACATAACCTTTCCCTTTGCTTTATACCGGGCAGATGCGTTAATTCATTGAAGGGACTACCTCCTTTCTTTTCTTTATACGGAGCAAACACGTCCATTTCAAGAAGGCATTGCTTTCTTTGTGTTATACCGACCGGATGCAGTCATTCAAAAAAAGAATTACCATATTTCATTATTTAAATCACAATTCAAAAGAATTTAGCCCGGATTGCATGTAATTAAGCAGAAATCGGTAAATATTTCAATAATAATTACTTTAACTGAATTCCGCCAAACGGCATTCCACGGAATGACTTTCGGTGAAAAAGTACATTCCGTGAAATGTCTTTCGGAAAAAGGTACATTCCGCGAAATGTGTTTCGGAGATTTGGTACATTCCACGAAATGTCGTACCGCGAAAAAAAATCCGCGAAATGGTTTTCGGCGAAATAGGGTAACCGGCGGTAATGTTGGCCCTGGATGTAACATTGGCTCATCATGCAAATTAATCAATATTTCAGCGATAATACGTCGATTTGTAGGGAGATATTAACTACTGCTTCTTTAGAAAAGTGTATCAAACATATATCTGCTTCATAACTCTAGATTTATACACTTCTTAAACTATTAAAAGCAATTATCTTGCGTGAAAAATCACTTTGACTCGGTTTTTTTAGCAGCCATGTTTCGTTGACTTATGCAGGCTGACTGTGCTAGAGTTTTTCTTTAGCCCAATAAAAGAGTTTTATGAATGAACATACCTGCTTTCGCACATCAGATGAATAGATAACAACCAAACTATGTCAGCTATCATTTTTATTTCACAATTTCCATTAGTATAGCGACATAATTAACCAAAACATTTTTTTGGACAATACTAGAGCACCCGTAGCCAAATGGTGGCAGGCGCTTTCGATTTATAGCACTACGTTAGTATAGGTGAAACTCTAAAAACAAAACATTCTCACCAATAACCCGTACTGGAGAAAATAACCGAAAGCTGCAGATGGAATATCCGATGGTTGCGATTAGTTTGCTAAGATTTTTTGTAAAAAACAGGTTAATCCACTCAGCGGTTAAGTTTCATTCGCAAATAACATAACGCTAAACTCAACCCACACCAAGCCTCTAGTAATGCTTCATGTATGGTAGGTTTCTGAAATTTATAAAGTACTTAACTCTCAGACAATTTCCTTCCCACAACCTAAAACGTCTTGTAGTTTGTAAAAGGGCCCTCATGATGCTTTTCTGGAATCACGATATAATCGCTTTCATTCGCAGAACATACCAAAAATAATTACCTACCTTACGGCTTTCAAACACGATTCAAGCAAAAGCGATTCAAGCATCAACCTTTCGTGGTTCAATACACCATTTTCTTCATAATTTCGCAAATAAATTATTCAATTAGTGTAAGAATATTTAGTTTTATCATCTTTCGCACGAATCCATTTCTCATTTAATAATGGAAAGATACAATGGATCGTATGTTTCATTAGATAAACTTTCAACATCATTTCATGGGAATAATTTCAAGTCAAATTACTTGACAAATACCTTCATCATAATTTAGATTTATAATTGCTTGCAAAAAGTATTTTGATCTGTAAAATGATACCGAAAAAATATTCTCTCAACTCGGGAAGTTGAAACACGTGAGAGTTTTGAGAGGATTCACAACAGCTGATCGATATAGAGAGGAGTGGAATCAAACGCACGTACCAATCATGAAACTTCAATGCAGGCAGAGTTGAAAACAAGCATCCAATAATTGTATTTATGAATAATTGTGTAATAATATCAGGTAGTTGACACAGTTATAACTGTTTATGCACAGTACAAAGAAAGGAATTGCATAAGAATAAGTTTTACAATTGGCTTTCTTCAGTAGTGCGTTATGCATCATCCCCACCTAAAGCATTGTTTACGTTTTGGAAAAAAGTTTCTTTGAGAGTATCGCGAGAACGAAAGCAACACAACTGCCATGGTTTCAACTAGCAGTAAATCTCAAAATTATGCGGCAGCCAATAATTACCGTATGCAATTTGTTTGAAGGCACAACTTGAGGGCTAGAACATGTAGCCTTTTTGCAATTGCAGTTTTTAATACAGGTTTTATTTTTCTAAACTTCTTCACTTGCAAATATGGTAAATATTTGGGAAATAAATTATTCATATAATAGTATTTTCGTTAGCATGTCCTTGATAAGCGTGCTATTGGGGGAATCTGAAACGCACTCTCACAATCAGTGTGGTAGTATTTTACATGCAACCAATTAGAATTCACGCTCAATAAGATGATTTAATTTTCTCTGTTTGTTTGCATGCTGCCTTTATTCAACGCAAGCAAAATGACTGGTACTATAAACAGTAACCCATCTTTTTCTCTCGTATGTTCGAAATCAACAATCACTCGTCCCAAGTGGGCTGAAAAAATATCCACCTGATAGGGACAAGGATGCCGACGTTTTGTCCATTTCTCTCGAGACTTTCGCTGGTTTTAATGAGATATTGCGGACATTCATCGTCGTTCTTTGCTATTTGGCGTCAAAACCAAATGTAAGCAAGCCGGCTGGAGGAATAATTCTGGTTGGAAATGCAATATATGAAGATTTATAACGATAAATGTGCTCAACCGTAGCATAATGGGCCAAGGTTTGAGCCGGTACCCCTAGTATACAACCCTTCCAAACATTCGCATTGAGTGGCTGACGGAATTTTTTTTCAAAGTTTTGATTTTCTTGCGTGGGACCCTGAAAAGAGCCGTTTTTGGTGGATCTACGTCGTCGTTCTCGTTTACTTGGAGCTGGTGTGCTTGGTGACGGCTTAGGTTCCCTCTGAGACGGCGTACTTGGCCAGCTAGCCCGGCAGCAGGAGGCGGACGACCGACGGTCTGAGCCTCGCGGCTGGTGATCGTTAAGCGTTTGTTGTAGTGCGCCCAACGGGACTCATTGGCCGCGATACGCTCGAAGATGTCGTTTACGAAGCTGATGCCGATTGGTCGCGAAAATCGGACCTCGGCTTGGCAATATCCGATTGCCATGGAGACTGAGGCTCACATGAATGGCGTCTCAAATCATCGAGTGGATGGCGTTGAAGATCCCTCCCCAGGCCATCTGCGAGTTGTGGCGCCTGCCTAGGATGTGGTGGGGTTTGACAGTGGGCCCTGTTATAAAAAGCTGCATGAATCCGCAAGTAGGCTCCGCCAAAGCGACCGTGTGCCGCTCAAAGCGCACAAGCCTAAGTCCTGGTGTTAGGTGGGCCTCCGACGAGACAGGAGGTTTGCGCAGGTCCAATAAGCCGCCTTTAAAAACAATCATTACGAACGACATAGAAGATAATACGACTTAATACAATTAGAAACGATCTAGGCGACGAATAAAGGATCACGATTGGAAGCTTGGAACATGGAACTGCAAGTCGCTAGGCTTCACAGGTTGCGACAGGATAATCTACGATGAATTACATCCCCGCAACTTCGATGTCGTAGCGCTGCAGGAAATCTGCTGGACAGGAGAGAAAGTGTGGAAAAGCGGGCATCGAGCGGCTACCTTCTACCAAAGCTGTGGCACCACCAACGAGCTGGGAACCGGCTTCATAGTGCTGGGGAAGATGCGCCAACGTGGCAGCCAATCAACGCAAGGATGTGCAAGCTGAGGATTAAAGGCCGTTTCTTCAACTATAGCATCATCAACGTGCACTGCCCACACGAAGGGAGATCCGACGACGAGAAAGAAGCGTTCTATGCGCAGCTGGACATCACGAACGTACGCACTTACCGCAGTGCGAATATTGAATCCGACCACTACCTCGTTGCAGTATGTCTGCGCTTAAAACTCTCGACGGTGATCAACACGCGTCGGAGTCGTCCGCCGTGGCTTAACATTGGGCGGCTACAAGACGGTAGACTAGCCCAAGACTACGCGCAGCAGCTGGAAGTGGCACTCCCAACGGAAGAGCAGCTAGGCGCAGCATCTCTTGAAGATGGCTGGAGAGATATTGGATCCGCCATTGGAAGCACCGCAACCGCTGCACTAGGCACGGTGGCTCCGGATCAGAGAAACGACTGGTATGACGGCGAATGTGAGCAGTTAGTTGAGGATAAGAAAGCAGAATGGGCGAGATTGCTGCAACACCGCACGAGGGCGAACGAGGCACGATACAAATTTACGAAGGAAAAAGCGCCAGCAGGAAGATCGAGACCGTGAAGAGACGGAGGAACTGTACCGCGCTAATAATGCACGAAAGTTCTATGAGAAGTTGAACCGTTCACGTAAGGGCCACGTGCCACAGCCCGATATGTGTAAGGACATAAACGGGAACCTTCTTACAAACGAGCGTGAGATGATCCAAAGATGGCGGCAGCACTACGAAGAGCACCTGAATGGCGATGTGGCAGTCAACTGATACGGTTGATCAAGGCGACGATGGATCGGATGATGTGCGTAGTTAGAGTTTCAGGGGCATTCTTGAGTCCCTTCGAAACGCGTAGAGGGTTACGGCAAGGTGATGGTCTTTCGTGTCTACTATTCAACATCGCTTTGGAGGGAGTAATACGAAGGGCAGGGATTGACACGAGTGGTACGATTTTCACGAAGTCCGTCCAGTTATTTGGTTTCGCCGACGACATTGATATCATGGCACGTAACTTTGAGAGGATGGAGGAAGCCAACATCAGACTGAAAAGCGAAGCTACACGGATTGGACTAGTCATCAATACGTCGAAGACGAAGTACATGATAGGAAGAGGCTCAAGAGAGGTCAATTTAAGCCACCCACCACGAGTTTCTATCGGTGGTGACGAAATCGAGGTGGTTGAAGGATTCCACGGGTCGTCCGATGACAAAAGACCGCCAGCTAAGGGTTGTGTACTTAGCTGGTAGTGCAGCCTGGGCACTGTTGTCCTTCTGACATCAGCTAGAGTGAGAAGGTACGCCTCAAGCGTCTGTTCACCAGGAGGTGCGGCTCAAACAGCGTCTGCCTGGTACCCAGCGGCTGATTAACGAAATGCTGTATCGCGTCAGCTATACCTAAGGTGGCAGCCCCATCATCGCGATGTAGGTAACGCGACCCCGGTAAGGTAGCTTACTGAAGCCTCTCAAATACCACGAAAAATGGAGATAGAAGAAGAAGAGAACGTTATTTTTGGCAACTGACCGGCAAACGAAATAAGGACTATGATTGGAAACTCGGTACCTGGAATGTCAGGACCCTAAATGAACCTGGACGAGTGAGCCTTCTGGCTCGTGAACTGCAGAAGGTTGGAGTGAACGTGGCTGCTATTCAAGAGGTCCGATGGCCTAGATCCGGAGAACGTGAATTCCGAGCCGTGGACCCCACGACCAACACTGCATTCAAGTATAACATCTATCACAGCGGCGGCGGAAAAGCAGAGCATGGAGTTGGTTTCGTAGTGATGGGCAAGCAGATGAAGCGAGTGATGCGGTGAAAACCCATTAGCGAACGAATCTGTGTGTTGAGGATACGGGGCAAATTCTTCAATTACAGCCTAATCAACGTTTACGCACCGACAAACGATAAATCCGACAACGTGAAGGACACGTTTTATGAATGTCTTGATAAAGCCCATGGAGAGTGCCCAAAACATGACGTGAAAATTGTTATCGGAGACGCTAACGCTCAGGTCGGTAGAAAGGACTTTTCCCGTCCCACAATCGGTAGGGAGAGCCTTCACTCCGCTACCAATGACAACGGCCTACGGCTAGTAAATTTTGCTGCTGCCAGAGGGATGGCCATCAGTAGCACCTACTTTGCACGAAAGAACATCCGAAAGCACACCTGGAGACACCCAAATGGTGAAACTTGCAACCAGATAGACCATGTTCTGGTGGATGGGCGCCATTTCTCAGATGTTATCGATGTGCCGACATTCAGAGGTCCAAACATTGACTCTCATCACTACCTCGTTGTCAGTAAAATTCGATCACGGTTGTCAACTGTATCGAACGAAAGATCACAGCGAACGATGCGTTACAATATCCAGCGATTGTCGGCGGAAGGAGTATCGGCTGAGTACCGCCAGAAGCTCGACGAACGGATAAGTGCAATAACGTTAGCGACAACATCAACGATCTATGGGAGTCGATTCATGGAGCGGTGAGCACAACAGCACGAGAAGGGGTAGGCACTGCACAGAGGCGACCCGGGACGGGTTGGTTCGATGTGGAATGTCAGAGAGTGACAGACGAGAAGAACGTTTCCAGAAGCCGGATGTTGGTGTCGGGTACCCGATCGAATAGAGATCGGTACAAGGAAGCAAGAGCAGCCGAAAAACGAACCCACCGCAGGAAGAAAAAAGAGTACGAAGAACAAGTTATTAGTGAGGCGCAGGAAAAAATGGAGCAGAACGATATGCGGAAGTTTTATGAGTCTGTCAATGGCGTGCGGAGAAAGACAGCGCCATCTCCCGTCATGTGCAACGACCAACAAGGGAATTTGCTGACAGATAAAACTGAAGTGGCTGCCAGGTGGAAGCAACACTTTGAGACTTTGTTGAATGGAGGAAGTGACGGTGCATCGGTGAACAGAATAAATATTAGCGACGATGGACAAGCTGTGAAGTCACCTACACTAGATGAGGTTAAAAAAGCTGTTAAAGAGCTGAAAAACAATAAGGCTGCGGGGAAGGACCAGCTCCCGGCTGAGCTTCTCAAACACGGCAGTGAGCAGCTTTATGAAGTTCTGCACCATATTATGTCGAAAATATGGGAAGACGAGGAAATGCCTGCTAGCTGGTTGTACGGCCTCATTTGCCCTCTATTTAAGAAAGGGCACAGACTGGAGTGCGCCAATTATCGAGGAATAACCCTCCTTAATTCGACGTACAAAATTATGTCCCGTATTCTGTTCAACAGATTGAGACCGCTTGAAGAGTCCTTCGTCGATCAACGACGAATCAAATGTTTACCCTGAGACAAATTCTTGATAAATTCCGGGAGTACAACTTGCAGACACATCATCTGTTTATTGATTTCAAGGTGGCGTACGATTCAGTGAAACGGAATGAATTATGGCTAATTATGCTTGAACATGGTTTTCCGGCGAAACTAATACGGCTGTATAACGTTGGACGGATCGAAATCAAGTGTAAGAGTTGCGGATGAAATATCTACGTCATTTGTTACCTTAGATGGATTAAAGCAGGGTGACGCACTCTCAAATCTACTGTTCAATATAGCGCTCGAGAGAGCGATTGAGAGAACTGGTGTGCAAAGAAGCGGTACCATTATCACAAGATCGCATATGCTCCTGGGATTTGCGGACGATATCGATATTATCGGAATTGATCGCCGTGCCGTGGAAGAGGCTTTTGAACCTTTTAATAGGGAGACAGCGAGGATTGGACTCACGATCAATACCAGCAAAACGAAGTACATGGTCGCTGGCAATCAACGTGGGTTTATTAGTGGTGGTGGTAGCGAAATGGTGCTGGATGGTGACAAATTTGAAGTGGTAGAAGAATTTGTGTATCTTGGAACATTAGTGACGTGCGATAATGATGTTACCCGCGAGGTGAAAAGGCGTATTGCAGCTGCAAATAGGGCTTATTACGGACTTCGTAACCAGCTTAAGTCCCGTAGTCTGCAAACGAAAACAAAACTCGCGCTGTATACTACTCTGATTCTTCCGGTGGCTTCATACGGCCATGAGACATGGACGCTAAAGGAGGCTGATCGGAGAGCTTTCGGAGTGTTTGAGCGTAAGGTGCTGCGGACAATACTCGGCGGTAAACAGGAGAACGGTATCTGGCGGCGTCGCATGAATCACGAATTGTACCATGTGTATAAAGGGCTGGATATTATTAAGCATATACAACACGGCAGACTACGGTGGGCTGGTCACGTTGTGCGTATGCCAGAAGAACGTCAAGCGAAGATAATATTTAGTAGAGAACCCGGAAGAGGCCGCAGGCTTCGTGGAAGGCCGCGTACACGATGGCTTTTTGCAGTTGAATAGGACCTGAGGGAGCTCAATGTTCAGGGCAACTGGAATCGATTGGCCCAGGATCGAGTCAGTGGAGAAGGATACTCCATTCGGCTTAGGTTCATCGAAGAGCTGTAGCCCATCAAGTATCAAGTATCAAGTATCGGAAGACTGCGGCGGGCTGGGCACGTAGCCAGAATGTCGGACAGTAATCCGGGGTTCTTGGGGAAAATGGTTCTCGACAACGATCCGACGGGAACAAGAAGGCGAGGTGCACAGCGAGCAAGGTGGATCGATCAGGTCGATTTGCGGACCCTCCGCAGACTGCGTAGTTGACGACGTGCAGCCATTGACCGATCTGAATGGAGAAGACTTTTATGTGCAGCACAGGCCACTCCGGCCTTAGTCTGATAATAAATAAATAAATAAAAAACAATGGACGCATTATACGTCTAATGACAGCAGCTCAATTACAATTACATTCAATATTTTACGACTTAAATAAGAACTCCCCCCAAAAATTTAGAAACTTTCCGTAAAAAATCATAAGGGTTGTGTACAAGATGCAACCGCCCGACGTAAACTACGTTCAATAAAATATAGTACACTGAACCAATTTTTCCTCTCTATATAGAAGGGTTGGATTTATCCCGCTGGCACTACTACCCAGCTTTAGTAGCTTCTCCCACTCTGTGAGGGAGTAGAAACCCCACTGTCTAGCAGCTGGGCCACCCCATTCATACACCCCAGTTCAACAATTGGTAGGGGAAGTGGGGGTAACACGCCCATAGGGGTTAAAACGCGCCACCCCTGAATAAGGTTAAATATCCCCATTGTGATTATTTTAAATAGTCTATACGATGAATCAATGAAAAATATTGCCATTGGATACATATATTTTCTCTAGTTACACATGAAAAACTCGAAAAAATGATTTTTGCGTGTTTTGATGCAATTCTAGCTCGGTGAAATTTAGTCTTTCTATCGCTGTTATTCATTGGTAAATTGAAAATTGAGCCATGAGCCATGCTGCTTACTCGTGTTCTTTATGTTCCACACGAAATCGTCGTCAAAATTGGTCTTAAAACGATTTGATGGGCCTTCAAACTTCTGAGGTCGGTGTGGGGCAGTACGCCCATGCTCATTTCGTATGACCGAAACAGCTGAAACATTCGGTTAATTGCCTTAATGTAGGCAATTAAAATGAAAATCAGTACGATAAACACATGCGCGTTTTAACCCATCCACTGGCGCATCTCACCCCGCATGGTTTCAAAATCAATATTTTTCAGATTGCTTTTTAAAAATCAAATTTCTGTGCAATAAAATGTACAATTAGATATCTGTCATCGGTAGTCAGTCGCAGATATGCTGTTCTTTAGTATGCGCTGATGAAAACTGGCTGAAATGGTGGTTTTCATTGATAAAAATGGCATTTTCCTTAACGTGGGTGTCCTACCCCCAGTTCCCCTAATACCCTGAAAGTAGGCAATTACCAAGGATTGGAACGCATTTCATAGGAGATGCATGATACACGAAAGAACTAAAATTTTCAATAGTTTAGCGTTGATACTCAAAAGTTCCGATACTACTGGCAAATTGGTGGAGAGTTTGCGAATCGACTGATATATGAATCTTTAAAATCCATTGAAAGATAAAGGACTTATTAATGTTACAAATCTTACATGATTTCGTGACGGTCCCCAATTTTCAAAATTTTCATTTTACACCCTATATCCGAGTCTTCCCCTTAGACGTAGTTTACGTCAAAAATTAGGAAATTACCAATAAAGAAATCAGGGTATGAGCTATAAATAAATATAAAATTTCCACAAATAATCCACGGAAAAAAATACAAAATTCTATTAATAAATCAATATTAGCAATAAACAATTACAAAATTTTCCAAAAAAAAAAAAAAAATCCCCAAAAAAAGCTTCCCACGAAAAAAAAATTAAAGTGTAATAGAGAATTATGAAAATTTCCACAAACAAATATAAAAAAGCAATAAACT
>NW_026942383.1:106339-131941 GCF_024139115.2 Armigeres subalbatus
ATTTTCGGAGATTCTTACATCTTTGAGCATTCTTTGAGAATTTTCAACGGAGTACACCGTGCGGTAAGACGCGCGGCTACAAAGCAAGACCATGCTGAGGGTGGCTGGGTTCGATTCCCGGTGTCGGTCTAGGCAATTTTCGGATTGGAAATTGTGTCGACTTCCCTGGGCATAAAAGTATCATAGTGTTAGCCTCATGATATACGAATGCAAAAATGTTAACCTGGCTTAGAAACCTCGCAGTTAATAACTGTGGAAGTGCTTAATGAACACTAAGCTGCGAGGCGGCTCTGTTTCAGTGTGCGGATGTAATGCCAATAAGAAGAAGAAGAAGACACTCATGTCAAAGACTTGTTAATTATCGGCATTCAAGTGAGTTCTCAACTCCTAATCAAATCATCCACAAAATTATAAATGAAACATGAAACATCATTTAGTTGATTGCAAATTTGAGGCTTCTTTATACTGTATAAAAAATCCATATGTTTTTTTTTCAAGTTTAATTCAATTAATGTTTATGTTTTTATGTTTATTAATGTTTATTAATTTTTATTCAATGTTTAATTCAATTAATGTAAAGATAGCGCATTTTGAGATAATTTTCATTTACACATGCTATCTATCAAAATATCTTGAAAATTTAATGATAACCCGAATAAAAAATATTATAGAAAAACGATACAATTTATTGTAACACTACTATCAATAACAATAAATTGGCCATAGATTATGTTGTAGATAAAATAAGAGAAATACATTAGAATGTATTGTTATGAACCTTTTATTAAATTGTAAATGAAGTTTTCACATTACAATGTATGGGCTGTAAGTATCGTAGCTATACAAAATCACTTTCTTTTTGTAAATAATAGAGTGTATCGTTAATATATTGTAGAAATATCCGAAGAAAACCGTTCAAATTACAATACATTGAAAAGTATTTTTATAGTAGAACAATACGATATTGGATATAAATAAGAAATTTGAAGAAAATTGTTTATAAAACCAAATATGCATTATTTGGTTGCTACGGGGTGAGTATTGTTATATTGTTGAAATGCAATTTGAACAAATTTTTCAAAAATGATCAATGATTAAAACTTAAGTACTATAACGTTCCAAATTCAATTGCAAGTTTTGTTACATTAGAGAAATATGTTGACATATTGTATACATGGTTTTGATACAATATATGCAACCATCAATAAACAATATAACTTATTGTATACCATATAGCATATGGTAATTCAATTGTTTACACTACAGTGCTGTCCAACAGTTGAATAACTTGCCCACAGACAGTCCGACTTTACTCCGACTGAACCTCATTACCTGGGGGCGGAGTCAAAGTAATACTTTCTACAATGAAACGGGAAGTCGACATTCTATGCTTTTGAATAATACAGCATATTGTGAAATGATGGTGATTGAAATTTCCAATTTTTATCGATTTTCTTCATTTAAGCGTTTTTACTACTGACTAATTACAAAAATTCGAAGATTCTGCCGGACGAATGGATGAATGGTGCCCACCAAAATTCTACACTGTCGGGTAAGATGAAGGACCGTTTGGCCGAATACCGTTCGGCCGCATGCCATTTGGTCGAAGGCCAATCGGCCGAAAGTTGTTTGGCCGAATATACCATTTGGACGAACAGACCATAAGGGCGAAAGGGTCATTTGGCCGAATAGGACATTTGGCCGAATAGGTCATTTAGCCGAATAGTTTATTGAAAAGTGAGAAATTAGGAATGAGCAGTGGCAGCCATTTTTGGACTCCGTTGTGATTGTCCATAAAAGAATACTTTCTATGCCGTTTTGTATTTTCCATGAATCAACTTTTCTCACGGGTTTTGACAATTAAAGATAACAGGTGCTTCTCCGAAAGATTTTTCATACAGTTTCATTTCAATGATTTTTTCTGCTTATTAGGCATTGAAATTTGGTCAATTTCATCAGTGGATTGAACGGAATTAGTCACTTGGTGGGCAAGTATTTCCTGAAAATCAGGTCATGCCACAACGTCAATAAATTGAAGCACAGGGACAGACATTCTAATTTTCAGATCAGATCATAAGTTCATTTTCGATTATTCATTTTGAATCTTCCTAAGTAGGTAATTCATTTTCCCTTGTCATAAGACGAGTTTGTACAATCCCATTGAATTCCACCACTTAATTGTATCTTGACAGATACGTATTTTGACCTCAACAGTAAGACCGTCTTCAGTGTCTCGTACTTGACTCGACTTGAAGAAAATGATCATTCAAAGTCTTTCTGAATATTTCGAACTCATCCACTGTAAAAATCGAAGACATGAAAAAATAATTTAAAAATCAACTGAACAAAATCGAGTTTAAAGCAGTTTCAAACCGAAAGAAAATGTGGTCGGATTAAAGGCTAGATTTAAGGCCCTCGCGTACTTTAAGGCTAGTGTTCACTGCAAATTTCGCTCCCATGTGTGTGGACGGGATTTGTGGGATCCCGTATTAAAAAAGTAGAAATTCGGTCCGATTTTAAGTACAATCCGGAGGAAATCTCCGAGAGTCCGAGCTGTAAACCAGACTATAAATTTTCCAGGATTTTTCTACTTCTTGAGACGAAATTGCATGAGTTTTAGAAGTACACGAGAACAAAATCAATGGACAAGATTCCCGAGGTGTGAGGTTACTTTTTGCGTCATTTAAATCAATTTTGATCAAAAAGGTCCGTGAATTCATTAGATTTGACATTTATTCTCATGCGCCAACCCTATTCATGAAAAAAATTAAAATTACATTTTATTAATGTCAATGGGATTCTTGTTATTCTTATCCACAGATTTTTTTTCACTCATATTCATGAAAAAGGGATTTGCACGGGAAATCATTTCGCATTTGTTTTTTGACATTTTTTCTTAAAACTATTCTTTCGTAGCCCTGTTAAGCCCAAAACCGGCCTTAGGCATCTTTGTTATTTTCAATTGTTCGGAATTGGAAAAGTTTTTGATATTGGTCAATAATATAATCCTTAATATATGGCCAATTTTTTCACCTCCGCTTAGGCGCTAAACCAGGTTTAATCATATGGGTAAGCACCGCTTAAAAGTTAAAGGAAGGTGAAGAAATCGACCCTAAGAGAAGATTAAAATAAAATTTCAATTTTCCACATTTTTTTTTAATATTGAGAGATGCGTAATTTTATTTCTTCGTGTTTAAAAAGTAAAATATTTGTAGTTTAGTATTTTTTTTCACAACTAACTTAATACAATAGAAGATTATGATGGTGAATGAATCACTCTAAAATATTTCCATTTTTTAACACGGAAAATGAAAATTAAGTCCATAATTTTTTAAATTTCCACAGATTTTGAATTTTATCACACGGTTTTTGACTAGTCCCGATTTGCAAGCGCGTTTGTCCCGTTTTTTCTCCGAAATAATCTGCTCAGTCGAGCCAAATGTCCTATAAGGCTAAATGACCTATACGGCCAAATGACCCATTCGTCCAAACGACCCTTTCGGCCGGACGACCCTTTCGGCCGAACGACCCTTTCGGCCGGACGACCCTTTCGGCCAAATGACCCTTTCAGCCAATTGACCCTTTTGGCCTAATAACCGTTTCGGCCTAATGACACTTTCGGCCAAATGACCCTTTCGGCCAAATGACCCATTCGGCCAAACGACCTTTTCGGCCAAATGACTTTCGGAAAGATGGGTTTCGGCCTAATGGTTTGTTCAGCCTAGTGGCATTCGGCCAAATGGTTTTCGGCCGAATGGGTTTCGGCCAAATGACCCTTCCCCGTTCGTGAGTAATTCCTTCGAAAGATCCTCCAGGAATTCCTCTAGGAAGTTCCTCAGGGAATTCCTCCGGAAGTTCCTTCAGGAACTTCCTCGGAATTTCCCCCAGGAATTCCTCCGGGAAGTTCCTCCAGGAATTCCTCCGGAAGTTCCTCAGGAAATCCTCGGAAGTTCCTCCAGAATTCCTCCAGGAAGTTCCTCCAGGAATTCCTCCGAAGTTCCTCCAGGAATTCCTCGGAAGTTCCTCCAGAAATTCCTCCGGAAGTTCCTCCAGGAATTCCTCTCGGAAGTTCCTCCAGGAATTCCTCCGGGAAGTTCCTCCAGGAATTCCTCCGAAGTTCCTCCAGGAATTCCTCGGAAGTTCCTCAGGAATTCCTCCGGAGTTTCTCCAGGAATTTCTCCGGAAGTTCCTCCAAGAATTCCTCCGGAAGTTCCTCCAGGAATTCTTCCGGAAGTTGATTCCTCAAAGGAATTCCTCCGGAAGTTCCTCCAGGAATTCCTCCGGAAGTTCCTCCCAGGAATTCCTCCGGAAGTTCCTCCAGGAATTCCTCCAGTTCCTCCAGGAATTCCTCCGGAAGTTCCTCCAGGAATTCCTCCGAAGTTCTCTCCAGGAATTCCCTCCGGAAGTTCCTCCAGAATTCCTCCGGAAGTTCCTCCAGGAATTCTCCTCCGGAAGTTCCTCCAGGAATTCCTCCGGAAGTTCCTCCAGGAATTCCTCCGGTTCCTCCAGGAATTCCTCGGAAGTTCCTCCAGGAATTCCTCCGGAAGTTCCTCGAGGAATTCCTCGGAAGTTCCTCCAGGAATTCCTCCCGGAAGTTCCTCCAGGAATTCACTCCGAAGTTCCTCCAGGAATTCCTCGGAAGTTCCTCCAGGAATTCCTCCGGAAGTTCCTCCAGGAATTCCTCGGGAAGTTCCTCCAGGAATTCCTCCGGAAGTTTCCTCCAGAATTCCTCGGAAGTTCCTCCAGGAATTCCTCCGGAAGTTCCTCAGGAATTCCTCCGGAAGTTCCTCCAGGAATTCCTCGGAAGTTCCTCCAGAATTCCTCGGAAGTTCCTCCAGGAATTCCTCCGGAAGTTCACTCCAGGAATTCCTCGGAAGTTCCTCCAGAATTCCTCAGAGTTCCTCCAGGAATTCCTCCGGAAGTTCCTCCAGGAATTCCTCCCGGAAGTTCCTCCAGGAATTCACTCCGGAAGTTCACTCCAGGAATTCCTCCGGAAGTTCCTCAGGAATTCCTCCGGAAGTTCCTCCAAGGAATTCCTCGGAAGTTCCTCAGGAATTCCTCCGGAAGTTCCTCCAGGAATTCCTCCGGAAGTTCCTCCAGAAATTCCTCCGGAAGTTCCTCCAGGAATTCCTCCAGAAGTTTCTCCAAGGAATTCCTCCGGAAGTTCCTCAGAAGAATTTCTTCGCAAGTTCCTCAAGGAATTCCTCCGGAAGTTCCTCCTGGAATTCCTCCGGAAGAAGTTCCTCCAGTTATTCCTCCGGAAGTTCCTCCAGGAATTCCTCCGGAAGTTCCTCAGGAATTCCTCCGAAGTTCCTCCAGGAATTCCTCCGGAAGTTCCTCCAGGAATTCCTCCGGAAGTTCCTTCCAGGAATTCCTCCGGTTCCTCCAGGAATTCCTCCGAAGTTCCCTCCGGAAATTCCTCCGGAAGTTCCTCCAGGAATTCCTCCGGAAGTTTCCTCCAGGAATTCCTCGGAAGTTCCTCAGGAATTTCTCGGAAGTTCACTCCAGGAATTTCTCCGGAAGTTCACTCCAGGAGAATTCCTCAGGAAGTTCCTCCAGGAATTTCTCCGAGTTCACTCAGGAATTCCTCCGAGTTCCTCCAGGAATTCCTCCGGAAGTTCCTCCAGGAATTCCTCCGGTTCCAGAGTTCCAGGAATTCCTCGGAAGTTCCTCCGGGAATTCCTCCGGGAGTTCCTCCAAGAATTCCCCCGGGAGTTCCCCCAGGAATTCCCCCGAAAGTTCCCCCCGGAATTCCCTCGGAAATTCCTCCAGGAATTCCTCCCGGAACTCCCCCGGAAGTTCCTCCAGGAATTCCTCCGGAAAGTTCCTCCAGGAATTCCTCCGGAAGTTCCTCAGGAATTCCCTCCCCGGAAGTTCCTCCGGGAATTCCTCCGGAAGTTCCTCCAGGAATTCCTCCGGAAGTTCCTCCAGGAATTCCTCCGGAAGTTGCTCCAGGAATGCCTCGGAAGTTCCTCCAGGAATTCCTCGGAAGTTCTCCAGGAATTCCTCCGGAATTTCACTCCAGGAATTCCTCGGAAGTTCCTCCAGGAATTCCTCCGGAAGTTCCTCAGGAATTCCTCCGAAGTTCCTCCTGGAATTCCTCCGGAAGTTCCTCGAGGAATTCCCCAGAAAGTTCCTTCCCAGGAATTCCTCCGGGAGTTCCTCCAGGAATTCCTCCGGAAGTTCCTCCAGGAATTCCTCCGGAAGTTCCTCCAGGAATTCCTCCGGAAGTTCCTCCAGCTACTGTAGCTACTGTAGTCTATGACGATTTCCGATTTGGTCACTACTCCGGGTACTTCGGATCATTTTAGGACCACTTGATGCCCATTCGGGTTCAATTTGTTGTCCTTGCAATGATTTTGCTCTTACATCATCATGACTGAGCCGATCGATGTAATGCTTAGCTTATATTGTTCATTGTGTCCGAAAATCTCAGGTGTATGTTTTTTCGATCAAAAGTTATGTACTATTTACCAATACCAAAATTCTTGAATTATTAAATGTAATAACTCCGTTATTCTCAAAACTTTTAAGCCCACCAAATAAAATAGTGTTGTAGATATGCTTTTCATTTTTGTAACATATTTGGCTTAGAATAGTGTATGAAATCAAGGAACTGACGTCGAAGTACCATATTAACCATAAAAATAATGCTCGTTGGTCAGATGGACCTTCAAAAATAATTAGGTAAATCAAACTTGAATTTTCTTCGTTTTTTTTTTTATTTTTTGGTGAGGTTAACTCAGAGGAGCGACATCCAATTTTTTTACTATGGATTTTGACAGGTTTGCCTGTTCGTTCTTTTTTGGGGGATAAATTTATCCCCCAGTGTCAAATTACCCCAATACTGATTTATTTTGCAATAGTATGTGCGTGAATTTTGAATGTTTTCGTTTTTACAGGAGAATATGATGCAAAACGCTCATTCACCACTCAATAATGCAACATTACAATCAATCATGAGAAAATAGAAAAAAATTAAACGAATTATCAATTAAAACAATTTTACACTCGATTCCCTGCTTCAAACTTAAGAATGTTCAGCTTATTTGCTCAATTGTTTAGAATGCTAGTTGCACAAAGGTGCACTGTCCTATGGCTTTGTTCGTTTTATGTCATTTTCACCCTCGCAATTGTTTATGTTGCATTCGCAGTGCACTCGTATTGCTGATTCAGAAAAGATGTGACAAAGATGGCGTAGCTTGTCATCCCCGTGGGTTTTACGATAGGTGGTAGACCTTAAAAAAAAGCCACAACCTATCGGCCGAAACGTCGGCCAAATAAAAAAATAATTCTTTCAAACTCCCGCCCAAGGTCTAATTGCGATTCCGAAGGTCTTTCGGACCCACTCCAAAGTAGTGGGTTTTTCTTGATTCGGCTACGTCCGATAGTGATCCAACCACTAATCGGCACACTTGAGAGATGGATTTTATTCGCCTAGGTAAATCCGCTAATGTGTGAATTCAGAACATGGAAGTCAGGATATTTTTTGTCGGTAACATACTCACTACTGGATTTAGTATTTTTTATTTACCTATATTTATTTAAACTTTCAGAAAATCATTGATATTTTTAGAAAAGAGTTTTAGAAATGTTCTGGCCTTTTTAATACTCCTTACACCTATTGGAAGATATGCAGGTGATACAGGCTTAAGGAATTCATGAAGCAAACATTTAATAAACCTACCACGCAGAAAAAAGTTTTAGTTTGGTGAAAAATATCCAGCTTTTATCATGCTATTTGTTTTGAGCATGCATGAAAGTAAGGGGCATAATAACGGCTTTTCGCCAAGAGCGCTGAGAGTCCACGCTACGGCTCTGAAGCTAAGCTTTCCATCTATGTATTAATATTCAAAATTGGTGGTTGCGAACCTGGCAGAAAAATAGTTTTCAAGAAGAAATTCAAGATGGCGGCCAAATTCAATATGGCTGCTTATATTTTCATTATCGCAAATTGAGGATACACTCTTTCTCTTTCCAACGATATGCTAATCACTATGATCGGTTGACAAATGTTGGAGTTATGACAGTTTGGTGTGTCAAGAAATTGACAAAAATCGAGGGTCCATTAAAATGATTTCGTGTATGTAACTAACGAGGGTTCATCTTTCTGAAGAATTTAACTCGGATCCTTAATATAGGGTAAAAGTGATCAATAGTGGACCCCCAACCAATAGTGGACCCTCCAGCCATTTTTGCATGGTATTACTGCACAATGTCAACATTTCGCTATGAAATTCTATCAGAGGGATCCTAAGCCCAGGCTGACCCTGATTAACAGTGGGAGTAAAATATTGATGACGCTTTGGTTAGTCTCGTAATATGAAGTGTCCGCCGGGTCCGTTTAAGTACACCAAAGTTATATCAGGTCAAAATTTATCGCAGGGAAGCCTGGAAACAAAGCGCAGGCGAAATGATGCCGGGATAAGGATGGGAGCATCTTGACGGACGAACGTGTGGTGATCGAAAGGTGGAAGCAGCACTACGAGGAACATCTGAATGGCGCTGAGAGTACAGGCAGTGAAAGTCAAGGCAGCGGAGGAGATGACTACGTCAGTTCAGCGGACGATGGAAGCCAACCAGCCCCCACCTTGAGGAAAGTTAAGGATGCCATCCAACAGCTAAAGATCAATAAAGCAGCTGGTAAGGATGGTATCGGAGCTGAACTCATCAAGATGGGCCCGGAAAAGCTGGCCACTTGCCTGCACAAACTGATAGTCAGAATCTGGGAAACTGAACAGCTACCGGAGAAGCGGAAGGAAGGGGTTATTGTTATATGCCCCATCTACAAGAAAGGCGACAAGCTGGAGTGTGAGAACTTTCGAGCGATCACCATCCTTAATGCCGCCTACAAAATGATATCCCAGATCATCTTCCGTCGTCTGTCACCATTAGTGAACGAGTTCGTGGGAAGTTATCAAGCCGGCTTCGTTGACGGCCGCTCGACAACGGACCAGATCTTTACTGTACGGCAAATTCTTCAAAAATGCCGTGAATACCAGGTCCCAACGCACCATCTGTTCGTTGATTTCAAGGCGGCATACGACAGTATAGACCGCGTAGAGCTATGGAAAATTATGGACGCGAAGCTTACCAGACTGATCAAAGCAACGGTGGATGGTGTGCAAAACTGTGTGAAGATTTCGGGCGAACACTCCAGTTCGTTCGAATCGCGCCGAGGACTAAGACAAGGTGATGGACTTTCGTGCCTGTTGTTCAACATTGCGCTAGAAGGTGTCATGCGGAGAGCCGGGTGTAACAGCCGGGGTACGATTTTCAACAGATCCAGTCAATTTATTTGCTTCGCGGATGACATGGACATTGTCGGCCGAACATTTGCAAAGGTGGCAGAACTGTACACCCGCCTGAAACGTGAAGCAACAAAGTTGGACTGGTGGTGAATGCGTCAAAGACAAAGTACATGCTTGTGGGCGGAACCGAGCGCGACAGGGCCCGCCTGGGAAGCAGTGTTACGATAGACGGGGATACCTTCGAGGTGGTCGAGGAATTCGTCTACCTCGGATCCTTGCTAACGGCTGACAACAACGTTAGTCGTGAAATACGAAGGCGCATCATCTGTGGAAGTCGGGCCTACTATCGGCTCCAGAAGAAACTGCGGTCAGAAAAGATTCGCCACCGCACCAAATGTGTCATGTACAAGACGTTAATAAGACCGGTTGTCCTCTACGGACATGAAACATGGACAATGCTCGAGGAGGAATTGCAAGCACTCAGGTATTCGAGAGACGGGTGCTTAGGACCATCTTTGGCGGTGTGCAAGAAGACGGTGTGTGGCGGCGAAGAATGAACCATGAGCTCGCCCAACTCTACGGCGAACCCAGTATCCAGAAGGTAGCTAAAGCCGGAAGGGTACGATGGGCAGGACATGTTGCAAGAATGCCGGACAGCAACCCTGCAAAGATGGTGTTCGCTTCCGATCCGGCAGGTACGAGACGGCGTGGAGCGCAGCGAGCGAGATGGGCAGACCAGGTGCAGAACGACTTGGCGAGCGTGGGGCGTATCCGAGGATGGAGAGATGCGGCCTCGAACCGTGCATTGTGGCGTCAAATTGTTGATTCAGTGTTATCTGTTTAGATGTTAACTAAATAAATGAAATGAATGACGGAAGAAGATCTGGGACATCACTTTGTAGGAGTCATTGGTTACGCGTGTAGATCTGAAGGCCTCCACTTCAGGATTTTTGATAACCGTGAAGATCTTCCACGCAAATTCTATCATACACATGGGTATATTGCATTTGCAAAACAGGCCTATAGATCATTGGTTACACTTGTAGATCTAAAGGCCTTCACTTCGATATTTCTTGGATAACCGCGAACGTCTTCCATACGCAGATTTTGTTATATGCACAATGGGTACATTACATTTACAATGCAGGCCTGTAGGTCATTGGTTACGCATGTAAACCTAAAGGCCTTCACTTCAGGGATTTCTTGGATAACCGTGAAGATCTTCCATCGCAGATTCTATCATATGTACCACAATGGGTATATTACATTTACAAAACAGGCCTGTTTATCATTGGTTACGCGCGTAGATCTGAAGACCTCCACTTCAGGTATTTCTTGGATATCCGCGAACGTCTTCGATACGCAGATTCTGTTATATGTACTACAATGGGTACATTACATTAACAAAATAGGCCTGTAGATCATTGTTGCGCGTGTAGATCTAGACTTTCACTTCGGTATTTCTTGGATAACCGCAATGTCTTCCATACGCAGATTCTGTAAATGTACTACAATGGTACATAGGAGAATTTTGTCTTAGACTCAGTTACTCAGCCACCATCCTACCGCTACCGTCACAGACCTAGGCCCATGCCTCTACTGACCTGGGACTAGCAGCCCTGGCTAGGTCAATGACATCAATTGGCAGGAGAATTTTGTCTTAGACTCAGATACTCAGCCAACCAGATTCCCTACCTTACCGTCACAGACCTGGCCCGTACCTCTACTGACCGGGACTGGCATGCCTAGCTAGTAGACCTCCCTCTACTTGCCACTATGGTTGACCTAGTGTGATGCTTACTAGCTTGAGTCATGCGCCGGTTCAACATCTGTAGTTAATATATTTTGACTTAGACTTTTTTACCAAGTCCCTACCCGCCACCCGTCACAAGACCTAGGCCCATGCCTCTACTGACTCAGGACTGGCATGCCTAGCTAGGTCTGACCTCCTTTACGTGCCACTATGCGTTGCTGGTGTGATGCAGATTACCTACCTCTATCAATTGGTAGGAGAATTTTGTCTTAGACTCAGATACTCAGCCAACCAAGTCCCTACCGCTACCGTCACAAGACCTAGGCCCATGCCTCTCTACTGGGACTGGCATGCCTAGCTAGGTCTGACCTCCCTCTATGTGCTCTATGCGTTGACCTGGTGTGATGCAAGATTACCTACCACTATCAATTGGTAGGAGAATTTTGTCTTAGACTCAGATACTCAGCCTACCAAGTCCCTACCCGCTACCCGTCACAAGACCCTAGCCTCTACTGGGACTGGCATGCCTAGCTAGGTCTGACCTCCCTCTACGTGTCACTATGCGTTGACCTGGTGTGGTTAATATATTTTGCCTTCTTCTTCTTCTTCTTCTTTTGGCATTACATCCCACTGGGACAGAGCGCCTCCAGCTTAGTGTTCATTAAGCACTTCCACGTTATTAACTGCGGGGTTTCTAAGCAAGTTACCATTTTGCATTCGTTATCACAGAGGCTAACACGATGATACTTTTAGCCCAGGGAGTCGAGACAATTTTCGAAAATTACCTGAACCGACGCCAGGAATCGAACCCAGCCACCCTCAGCATGGTTTTGCTTTGTAGCCGAGCATCTTACCGCACGGGTAAGGAGGGCCCCTATTTTGGCTTAGACTTTTTTTACCACGTCCCTACCCGCCAACCCGTCACAAGACCAAGGCCCATGCCTCTACTGACCTGGACTGGCATGCCTAGCTAGATCTGACCTCCCTCTACGTGCCACTATGCGTTGATCTGGTGTGATGCAAGATTACCTACCACTATCCTGACCTCCCTCCGCCACTTGCGTTGCTTGTCTTTGTCGTTGACCTTTTGTCTTGCGTGAGAATTTCTGCGACTCAGATCTCCAGCCAACCAAGTCCCTACCCGCTACCCGTCACAAAGACTAGGCCTACCTCTACTGACCTGGACTGGCATGCCTAGCTATGGTCTGACCTCCCTCTACGATGCCACATGCGTTGACCTGGTGTGATGCAGATTACACTGGCGGTAGTCATGCGCGCGGGCTTCAACATGCGTGTAGTTGATATATTTTTACTTAGACTTTTTTTTTAAGTACCTGCCAATCCGTCACAAGACCTAGGTATGCCTCTACTGACCGGGTCTGGCATGCCTGGCTAGTGTGACCTTCCTCTACGTGCCACTGTCGTTGACCTGTGATGCAAGATTACCTGCCACTATCAATTGGTAGAGAATTTTGTCTTGAACTCAGATACTCAGCCAACCAAGTCCCTACACCGTCACACACCGACCTAGGCCCATGCCTCTACTGACCTCGGACTGGCCTGCTAGGTCTGACCTCCCTCTACGTGCCACTATGTGGTGACTGGTATGATGCAAGATTACCTGCCACTATCAATTGGTAGGAGAATTTTGTCTTAGACTCAGTTACTCAGCCAAAAGTCCCTACCCTACCCGTCACAAGACCTAGGCCCATGCCTCTACTGACCGGGACTGGCATTCCTAGCTAGGTCTGACCTCCCTCTACGTGCCACTACAGCCTGGTGTGATGCAAGATTACCTACCACTATCAATTGGTAGAGAATTTTGTCTTAGACTCAGATCTCAGCCTACAAGTCCCTACCGCTACCGTCACAAGACCCTGGGCCATGCCTCTCTGACCTGGACTGGCATGCCTAGCTAGTCTGACCTCCTCTACGTGCCACTATGCGTTGACCTGGTGTGATGCAAGATTACCTACCACTATCAATTGGTAGGAGAATTTTGTCTTGACTCAGTTACTCAGAACCAAGTCCCTACCCTACCGTCACAAGACCCTAGGCCCATGCCTCTACTGACCTGAGACTGGCATGCCTAGCTAGGTCTGACCTCCCTCTACGTGCCACTATGCTTGACCTGGTGTGATGCAAGATTACCTACCACTATCAATTGGCAGGAGAATTTTGTCTTAGACTCAGATACTCAGCCAACCAAGTCCCTACCGCTACCCGTCCCAAGACCTGGCCCATGCCTCTCTGACTGGCATGGCATGCCTGCTGAGTCTGACCTCCTCACGTGCCACTATGCTGCTAGGTCTGACCTCCCTCTACGTTCCACTATGCGTTGACCTGGTGTGATGCAAGATTACCTACCACTATGAATTGGTAGGAGACGACCAGGGACTGGCATGCCTAGCTAGCTCCCTCTACGTGCCACAGCCAAGAGTCTACCGCACCGTCACAAGACCTAGGCCCATGCCTCTACTGACCTGGACTGGCATGCCTAGCTGGTCTGACCTCCCTCTACGTGCCACTATGCTTGACCGGTGTATGCAAGATTACCTAGCATTGAGTCATGCGCGAGGCTTAACATGCGTGTAGTTAATATTTTGACTTAGACTTTTTTACCAAGTCCCTACCCGCCACCCGTCACAGGACCTAGGCCCATGCCTCTACTGACCCGGACTGGCATGCCTAGCTAGGTCTAGCCTCCCTCTACGTGCCACTATGCGTTGACCTGGTGTGATGAAGATTACCTACCTATCAATTGGCAGGAGAATTTTGTCTTGACTCAGTTACTCAGCCAACAAGTCCCTACCAGCTACCCGTCACGACCTAGGCCCATGCCTCTATGACCTGGGACTGGCTATGTACTGACTAGGTCTGACCTCCACGTGCCACGTTGACCTGTTGGTGATGCAGATTACCTACCACTATCAATTGGCAGGAGAATTTTGTCTTGAGACTCAGATACTCAGAACCAAGTCCCTACCCGCTACCGTCACAAGACCTGGCCCATGCCTCTACTGCCGGGTCTGGCATGCCTAGCTAGGTCTGACCTCCTCCATGCCATATCGTTGTTGACCTGGTGTGATCTGCACCTACCACTATAAATTGGTAGGGATGTCTTAGACTCAGATACTCAAACCAAGTCCCACCGCTACCCATCACAAGCCCTAGGCCCATGCCTCTACTGACCTGGACTGGCATGCCTAGCTGGTTGATTCCTCTACGTTCACATCGTTGACCTGGTGTGATGCAAGATTACCTACCACTATCAATTGGTAGGAGAATTTTGTCTAGACTCAGATACAGCCAACCAAGTCCCTCCTGCCATCCAAGACCTAGGCCCATGCCTCTGACGGACCCAGGTCTGGCATGCCTAGCTAGGTCTGACCTCCTCCACGTGCCACTATGCGTTGACCTGGTGTGATGCAAGATTACCTACCACTATAAATTGGTAGGAGAATTGTCTTAGACTCAATACTCAGCCAACAAGTCCCCACCCGCTACCCATCACAAGACCTGGCCCAGCCTCTACTGACCCTGGACTGGCATGCCTAGCTAGGTCTGACCTCCTCTACGTGCCACTATGCGTTGACCTGGTGTGATGATTACCTACCACTATCAATTGGTGAGAGAATTTTGACCAGGACTGGCATGCCTAGCTAGGTCTGACCTCCCTCACGTGCACACCACCAAGTCCCTACCGCTACCCGTCACAAGACCTGGCCATGCCTCTACTGACCTGGGTTTGGCATGCCTAGCTAGGTCTGACCTCCCTCTACGTGCCACTGTGCGTTGACCTGGTGTGATGCAAGATTACCTAGCATTGAGTCATGCGCCGCTTCAACATGCGTGTAGTTAATATATTTTGACTTAGCTTTTTTACCAAGTCCCTACCCCAACCCGTCACTAGGACCTGGCCCATGCCTCTACTGACCGGACTGGCATGCCTAGCTAGGTCTGACCTCCCTCTACGTGCCACTATGCGTTGACCTGGTGTGATGCAAGATTACGTAGCTGAGTCATGCGCCGCGCAGTTATCAGCATGTAGTTAATATTTTTGACTTAGACTTTTTATACCACGTCTACCCGTCTCACAAGACCTGGCCCATGCCATGGACTGGCATCCACTGACCTGGGACTGGCATGCCTAGCTGGTCTGACTCCTCCCGTTGCCACTGTATCGTTGACCTGATGTGGTTATTATTTTGGCATAGACTTTTTTACCACGTCCCTACCTGCTACCGTCACAAGACCCTAGGCCCATGCCTCTACTGACCTCGGTCTGGCATTAGCTAGGTTCTGACCTCCTCCACGTGCCACTATGCGTTGACCTGGTGTGATGCAAGATTACCTACCACTATAATTGGTAGGAGAATTATGTCTTGACTCAGATACTCCAACAAGTCCCCACCTACCCATCACAAGACCTCAGTATGCCTCTACTGACCGGACTGGCATGCCTAGCTAGGTCTGACCTCCTCTACGTTCCACTTGCGTTGACCTGGTGTGATGCAAGATTACCTACCACTATCAATTGGTGGGAAATTTTGTCTTAGACTCAGTTACTCAGCCAACCAAGTCCCTACTGCTACCCGTCACAAGACCTAGGCCCATGCCTCTACTGACCTGGGACTGGCATGCCTAGCTAGGTCTGACCTCCCTCTACGTGCCACTATGCGTTGACCTGGTGTGATGCAAGATTACCTACCACTTTTAGAATTTTGTCTTAGACTCAGATACTCAGCCAACCAAGTCCCTACCCGCTACCGTCACAAGACCTAGGCCCATGCCTCTACTGACCTCGGTCTGGCATGCTAGCTAGGTCTGACCTCCCTCTACGTGCCACTGTGCGTTGACCTGGTGTGATGCAAGATTACCTCATTGAGTCATGCGCCGACTCAACATGCGTGTTAATATATTTTGACTTAGAATTTTTTTTACCAAGTTCCTACCCGCCAACCCGTCACAAGACCTAGGCCCATGCCTCTACTGACCCAGGACTGGCATGCCTAGCTAGGTCTGACCTCTCTCTACGTGCCACTATGCGTTGACCTGGTGTGATGCAAGATTACGTAGCATTGAGTCATCGTCGCGCAGGTTATACATGCATGTAGTTAATATTTTTGACTTAGACTTTTTACCACGTCCCTACCCGCCAACCGTCAGAAGACCTAGGCCATGCCATGGACGCATGCCTCTACTGACCTGGACTGGCATGCCTAGCTGGTCTGACCTCCCTCTACGTGCCACTATGCGTTGACCTGATGTGGTTATATTTTGGCTAGACCTTTTTTACCACGTCCCTACCCGCTACCTGTCACAAGACCTGGCCCAATGCCTCTACTGACCTGGACTGGCATGCCTAGCTAGGTCTGACCTCCTCTCGTGCCACTATGCGTTGACCTTGTGTGATGCAAGATTACCTACCACTATCAATTGGTAGGAGGGTACATTCTTGAGCTCAGATACTCACCAACCAAGTCCCTACCTGCCACCCGTCACAAGACCTGGCCCATGCCTCTACTGACCTGGGACTGGCATGCCTAGCTAGGTCTGACCTCCCTCTACGTTCCACTATGCTTGACCTGGTGTGATGCAAGATTACCTACCACTATCAATTGGTAGGAGAATTTTGTCTTGACTCAGTTACTCAGCCAACCAAGTCCCCTACCCTGTCACAAGACCTAGGCCATGCCTCTCTGACCTGGGACTGGCATGCCTAGCTAGGTCTGACCTCCCTCACGTGCCACTATGCGTTGACCTGGTGTGATGCAAGATTACCTACACTATCAATTGGCAGGAGAATTTTGTCTTAGACTCAGATACTCAGCCAACCAAGTCCCTACCGCTACCGTCACAAGACCTAGGCCCATGCCTCTACTGACTGGCATGGCATGCCTAGCTAGGTCTGACCTCCCTCTACGTGCCACTATGCGTTGACCTGGTGTGATGCAGATTACCTACCACTATCAATTGGCGGAGAATTTTGTCTTGACTCAGATACTCACCAACCAAGTCCCTACCTCGCTACCTGTCACAAGACCTAGGCCCATGCCTCTACTGACCGGGACTGGCATGCCTAGTAGGTCTGACCTCCCTCGTGCCACTATGCATTGACCTGGTGTGATGCAAGATTACCTACCACTATCAATTGGCAGGAGAATTTTGTCTTAGACTCAGACTTAGACTCAGAGCCAACCAAGTCTCCCTACCACCTGTCACAAGACCTAGGCCCATGCCTCTACTGACTGGCATGGCATGCCTAGCTAGGTCTGACCTCCCTCTACGTGCCACTAGTGCACGTTGACCTGGCTGATGCAAGATTACACACATTGAGTCAGGCGCGAGCTTCAACATGTTGTTAATATATTTTGACTTAGACTTTTTTTACCAAGTCCCTACCTGCTAACCTGTCACAAGACCTAGGCCCATGCCTCTACTGACCTGGACTGGCATGCCTAGCTAGGTCTGACCTCCCTCTACGTGCCACTATGCATTGACCTGGTGTGATGCAAGATTACCTACCACTATCAATTGGCAGAGAATTTTGTCTTAGACTCAGACAGACTCAGAGCCAACCAAGTCCCTACCGCTACCTGTCACAAGACCTGAGCCCATGCCTCTACTGACTGGCATGGCATGCCTAGCTGGTCTGACCTCCCTCTACGTGCCACTATGCGTTGACCTGGTGGATGCAAGATTACCTACCACTATCAATTGGCAGGAGAATTTTTGTCTTGACTCAGATACTCAACCACAGTCCCCTCCACCTGTCACAAGACCTAGACCCATGCCTCTACTGACCTGGGACTGGCATGCCTAGCTAGGTCTGACATCCTCTGCCACATGCGTTGACCTGGTGTGATGCAAGATTACCTACCACTATGAATTGGTAGGAGAATTTTGACAGGACTGGCATGCTAGCTACTCCCTCTACGTGCCACAGCCAACCAAGTCCCTACCTCGCTACCTGTCACAAGACCTAGGCCCATGCCTCTACTGACCGGTAGCATGCCTAGCTAGGTCTGACCTCCCTCTACGTGCCACTAGCGTTGACCTGTTGTGATGCAAGATTACCTAGCTTGAGTCATGCGCGCGCAGAGTTACATGCATGTAGTTAATATATTTTGACTTGACTTTTTACCACGTCCTACCTGCCACTCCGTCACAAGACCTAGGCCCATGCCATGGACTGGCATGCCTCTACTGACCGGACTGCATGCCTATAGTCTGACCTCCCTCTACGTGCCACGCGTTGACCTGGTGTATGCAAGATTACCTGCATTGAGTCAGCTACGCAGCTTCAACATGCGTGTAGTTAATATATTTTGACTTGACTTTTTTACCAAGTCCCTACCGCCAACCGTCACAGGACCTAGGCCCATGCCTCTACTGACCGGACTGGCATGCCTATAGGTCTGCCTCCCTCTACGTGACTATGCTTGACCTGGTGTGATGCAAGATTACCTACCACTATCAATTGGTAGGAGAATTTGTCTTAGACTCAGATACTCAGCCTACCAATCCCTACCGCTACCGTCACAAGACCTAGGCCCATGCCTCTACTGACCTGGACCATGCCTAGCTAGGTCTGACCTCCTCTACGTTCCACTATGCGTTGACCTGGTGTGATGAGATTACCTACCACTATCAATTGGTAGGAGAATTTTGTCTTAGACTCAGTTACTCAGCCAACCAAGTCCCTACCTGCTACCTGTCACAAGACCTAGGCCATGCCTCTCTGACCTGGGACTGGCATGCCCTAGGGTCTGACCTCCCTCTACGTGCCACTATGGTTGACCTGGTGTGATGCAAGATTACCTACCACTATCAATTGGCAGGAGAATTTTGTCTTGACTCAGATACTCAGCCAACCAAGTCCCTACCTGCTACCTGTCACAGACCTAGGCCCATGCCTCTACTGCCGGTCTGCATGCCTAGGCTAGGTCTGACCTCCCTCCACGTGCCACTATGCGTTGACCTGGTGTGATGCAAGATTACCTCACTATAAATTGGTAGGAGAATTGTCTTAGACTCAGATACTCAGCCACAAGTCCCCCACCGCTCCCCTCATCAAGACCTAGGCCCATGCCTCTACTGGACCTGGGACTGGCATGCTGTCGTGTTATCCCTCTACGTGCCACTATGCGTTGACCTGGTGTGATGCAAGATTACGTAGCATTGAGTGTGCGCGCGGTTCAACGCATGTAGTTAATATATTTTGACTTAGACTTTTTATACCACGTCCCTACCTGCCAACCTGTCAGAAGACCTAGGCCTGCCATGGACTGGCATGCCTCTACTGACCTGGGCTGGCATGCCTAGCTAGGTCTGACCTCCTCTACGTGCCACTATGCGTTGGCCTGGTGTGATGCAAGATTACCTACCACTATCAATTGGTAGAGAATTTTGTCTTAGACTCAGATACTCAACCAACCAAGTCCCTACCTCGCTACCCGTCACAAGACCTAGGCCCATGCCTCTGACGCTGGCATGGCATGCCTAGCTAGGTCTGACCTCTACGCCTGCCACTACGTTGACCTGGTGGAGTGCAAGATTACCTCTATCAATTGGTAGGAGAATTGTCTTAGACTCAGATACTCAGCCAACCAATCTACCTGATACCGTCACAAGACCTAGGCCCATGCCTCTACTGACCTGGACTGGCATGCCTAGCTAGGTCTGACCTCCCTCACGTGCCACTATGCGTTGACCTGGTGAAATTACTACCACTATCAATTGGTAGGAGAATTTCTTGACTCAGTTACTCAACCAAGTCCTACCCGCTACCCGTCACAAGACCTAGGCCCATGACCTACTGACGCTATGGCATGCCTAGCAGGTCTGACCTCCTCACGTGCCACTATGCGTTGACCGTGTGATGCAAGATTACCTACCACTATCAATTGGCAGGAGAATTTTGTCTTAGACTCAGATACTCAGCCAACCAAGGTCCCTATGCTACCTGCACAAGCCCTGAGCCCATGCCTCTGACTGGCATGGCATGCCTAGTGGTCATCTCCTCTCCCGTGCCACTCATGCGTTGACCTGGTGGATGCAAGATTACCTACCCAATTGGCAGGAGAATTTTGTCTTAGCTCAGATACTCAGCCAGCAAGTCCCTACCTGCCTCGTCACAAGACCTAGGCCCATGCCTCTACTGACCTGGACTGGCATGCCTAGCTGGTCTCTAGGTCAGTAGAGGCATGACTCTCCCTCTACGTGCCACTATGCGTTGACGCGTGATGAAGACCCTAGCAGCACACATGTTCCAAATGGTTACTACACTTATGTAATCATTCAGTCACAATCAGTTGCTGCAACTTTTTATCCGACTGTGCTCGGGATTCTAGCACATTGAGTCATGCGCGGCTTCAACATGCGTAGATTAATATATTTTGACTTAGACTTTTTTACCAAGTCCCACCCGCCAACCTGTCACAAGACCTAGGCCCATGCCTCTACTGACCTGGACTGTGCATTCCTAGCTGGTCTGACCTCCCTCTATTGCGTTGACCTGGTGTGATGCAAGATTACCTACCACTATCAATTGGTAGGAGAATTTTGTCTTAGACTCAGATACTCAGTCTACCAAGTCCCTACCCGCTACCCTCACAAGACCTAGGCCCCCCCTCTACTGACCTGGGACTGGCATGCCTAGCTAGGTCTGACCTCCTCTACGTTCCACTATGCGTTGACCTGGTGTGATGCAAGATTACCTACCACTATCAATTGGTAGGAGAATTTTGTCTTAGACTCAGATACTGGCCAACCAAGTCCCTACCGCTACCGTCAGACCTAGGCCCATGCCTCTACTGACTGGCATGGCATGCCTAGCTAGGTCTGACCTCCCTCTACCTGCCACTATGCTTGACCTGGTGTGATGCAAGATTACCTACCACTATCAATTGGCAGGAGAATTTTCTGTGACTCAGATACTCAGCCAACCAAGTCCCTACCCGCTCCGTCACAAGACCTAGACCCATGCCTCTACTGACCTGGACTGGCATGCCTAGCTAGCTCCTCTACGTGCCACAGCCAACAAGTCCCTACCCTACCGTCACAGACCTAGACCCATGCCTCTACTGACCGGGACTGGCATGCCTAGTAGCTCCCTCTCTGCCACACCAACCAAGTCCCTACCTGCTACCGTCACAAGACCTAGACCCATGCCTCTACTGACCTGGGACTGGCATGCCTAGCTAGGTCTGACCTCCTCTACGTGCCACTATGCGTTGACCTGGTGTGATGCAAGATTACCTACCACTATCAATTGCAGTAGAATTTTGTCTTGACTCAGATACTCAGCCTACAAGTCCCTACCCGCTACCCGTGTCACAAGACCCAGGCCCATGCCTCTACTGACCTGGACTGGCATGCCTAGCTAGGTCTGACCTCCTCACGTTCCACTATGCTTGACTGGTGTGAGATTACCTACCACTATCAATTGGTAGGAGAATTTTGTTAGACTCAGTTACTCAGGCAACCAAGTCCCTACCTGCTACCTGTCACAAGACCTAGGCCCATGCCTCTACTGCTGACCGGACTGGCATGCCTAGCTAGGTCTAGGTCAGTAGAGCATGACCTCCCTCTACGTGCCACTATGCGTTGACCTGGCGTGATGCAGACCCTACAGCACACATGTCAAATGGTTACTGCAACTTATATGTAATCATTCAGTCACAATCAAGTTGCTGCAACCATTTTTATCCGACTTATGCTGCTCGGGATTACCTAGCATTGAAGTCATGCCGCGCTTCAACATGCGTGTAGTTAATATATTTTGACTTAGACTTTTTTTACCAAGTCCCTACCCGCCAACCTGTCACAAGACCTAGGCCCATCTCTACTGACCTGGACTGGCATGCCTAGCTAGGTCTGACCTCCCTCTACGTGCCACTATGCGTTGACCTGGTGTGATGCAAGATTACCTACCACTATCAATTGGCAGGAGAATTTTGTCTTGACTCAGATAGCCTTTTTTTACCCTTGAGTCATGCGCCGCGCGCTTCAACATGCGTGTAGTTAATATATTTTGACTAGACTTTTTTACCAAGTCCTACCCCTAACCTGTCACAAGACCTAGGCCCATGCCTCTACTGACCGGAACTGGCATGCCTAGCTAGGTCTGACCTCCCTCTACTTGCCACTATGCGTTGACCTTTGTCTTTTGTCTTGTAGGAATTTTGTCTTAGACTCAGATCCCAGCCAACCAAGTCCCTACCTGCTACCTGTCACAAGACCTAGGCCCATGCCTCTACTGACCTGAGACTGGCATGCCTAGCTAGGTCTGACCTCCCTCTACGTGCCACTATGCGTTGACCTGGTGTGATGCAAGATTACCTACCACTATCAATTGGTAGGAGAATTTTGTCTTGACTCAGATAGCCTTTTTACCCTTGAGTCATGCGCGCGCGCTCTAGCGATGTGGTTAATATATTTTTGACTTAGACTTTTTACCAAGTCCCTACCTGCCAACCCGTCACAAGACCTAGGCCCATCTCTACTGACCTGGAACTGGCTGCTAGCTAGGTCTGACCTCCTCTACTTGCACTATGCGTTGACCTTTTTGTCTTTTGTCTTGTGGAGAATTTTGTCTTAGACTCAGACTACTCAGCCAACCAAGTCCCTACCTCGCTACCGTCACATAGACCTAGGCCCTGCCTCTGACCTGAGACTGGCATGCCTAGCTAGGTCTGACCTCCTCCTACGTGCACTATGCGTTGACCTGGTGTGATGCAAGATTACCTACCACTATCAATTGGTAGGAGAATTTTGTCTTAGACTCAGATAGCCTTTTTTTACCTTAGGTCGCATGCGCGCGCAAAGCTTATGCTGATTATATATTTTGACTTAGACTTTTTACCAAGTCCCTACCCACCCGTCACAAGACCTAGGCCCATGCCTCTACTGACCGGAACTGGCATGCCAGCTAGGTCTGACCTCCCTCACTTGCCACTATGCGTTGACCTTTTTTGTCTTTGTCTTAGGAGAATTTTGTCTTAGACTCAGATACTCAGCCTACCAAGTCCCTTACCCCTACCGTCACAAGACCTAGGCCCATCTCTCTGACCTGGACTGCATGTACCTAGCTGGTCTGACCTCCTCTACGTGCCACTATGCGTTGACCTGGTGTGATGCAGATTACCTACACTATCAATTGGTAGAATTTTGTCTAGACTCAGATAGCCTTTTTACCCTTAGTCATGCGCCGCGGCTTAACATGCGTGTAGTTAATATATTTTGACTTAGACTTTTTACCAAGTCCCTACCGCCAACCCGTCACAAGACCCTGGCCATGCCTCTCTGACCGGAACTGGCATGCCTAGCTAGGTCTGACCTCCCTCTACTTGCCACTATGCGTTGACCTTTTGTCTTTTTGTCTTTAATCTTAGCTCAGATCTCCGCACCGCACAAGACTCTGGCCCATGCCTACGCTAGCGGTCTGACCTCCCTACGTGCCACTATGCGTTGACCTGGTGTGATGCAACATTACCTACCACTATCAATTGGTAAGAGAATTTTGTCTTAGACTCAGATATTCAGCCAACCAAGTCCCTACCTGCATACCTGTCACAAGACCTAGGCCCATGCCTCTACTGACCTGGACTGGCATGCTAGCTAAGTCGACCTCCTCCACGTGCCACTATGCGTTGACCTGGTGATGCAGATTACCTACTATCAATTGGTAGGAATTTTGACAGACTGGCATGCCTATAGGTCTGACCTCCTCTTCGTGCCACTATGCGTTGACCTGGTGCAAGATTACCTATCACTATCAATTGGTAGGAGAATTTTGTCTGACTCAGATACTCAGCCAACCAAGTCCCTACCCGCTACCGTCAGGACCTGGCCCATGCCTCTACTGACCTGGGACTGGCATGCCTATAGGTCTGACCTCCCTCTACGTGCCACTATGCGTTGACCTGATGTGGTTATATATTTGGCAGAACTTTTTTTACCACGTCCCAACCGCTACTCGTCACAAGACCCTAGGCCCATGCCTCTCTACTGACCGGGACTGGCATGCTAGGCTGCTGACCTCCCTCTACGTGCCACTATGCATTGACCTGGTTGATGCAAGATTACCTACCACTATCAATTGGTAGGAGAATTTTGTCTTGAGCCTCAGATACTCAGCCAGCAGTACCCTACCCGCTACCTGTCACAAGACCTGGCCCATACTCTACTGACCAGGACTGGCAGGCCTAGCTAGGTCTGACCTCCCACATGTCCACTATGCATTTGACCTGATGTGGTTAATATATTTTGGCATAGACTTTTTTTACCACGTCCCTACCTGCACCGTCACAAGACCTAGGCCCATGCCTCTACTGACCGGACTGGCATGCCTAGCTAGGTCTGACCTCCCTCTACTTGCCACTATGCGTTGACCTGGTGTGATGCAAGATTACCTACCACTATCAATTGGTAGGAGATTTTGTCTTAGACTCAGATACTCAGTCTACCAGTCCCTACCGCTACCGTCACAAGACCTGGCCCCCCCTACTGACCCGGACTGGCAGACTTTTTACCAAGTCCTACCCCAACCCGTCACAGGACCTAGGCCCATGCCTCTACTGACCCGGACTGGCATGCCCTAGCTAGGTCTGACATCCCTCTACTTGCCACTATGCGTTGACCTGGTGGATGCAAGATTACCTACCACTATGAATTGGTAGGAGAATTTGACCAGGGACTGGCTGCCTACTAGCTCCTCTACGTGCCACAGCCACCAAGTCCCTACCTGCTACCTGTCACAAGACCTAGGCCCATGCCTCTACTGACCGGACTGGCATGCCTAGCTAGGTCTGACCTCCTCTACGTGCCACTATGCGTTGACCTGGTGTGATGCAAGATTACCTAGCATTGAGTCATGCGCCTGGAGTTCAAATGCATGTTAATATATTTTGACTTAGACATTTTTACCACGTCCCTACCGCCATCCCGTCACAAGACCTAGGCCCATGCCATGGTGCATGCCTCTACTGACCGGACTGGCATGCCTAGCTAGGTCTGACCTCCTCTACGTGCCACACTATGCGTTGACCTGGTGGATGCAAGATTACCTACACTATCACCTCCCTACTCTGCCACTATGCGTTGACCTTTGTCTTTTGTCGTTGATTTTTTGTCTTGCTAGGAGAATTTGCCTTAGACTCAGATCTCAGCCAACCAGTACCCACTACCGTCACAAGACCTGGCCCATGCCTCTACTGACCGGACTGGCATGCCTAGCAGTTCTGACCTCCTCTACGTGCCACTATGCGTTGACCTGGTGTGATGCAAATTACCTACCAGTATCAATTGGTAGGAGAATTTTGTCTTAGACTCAGATACTCAGCCTCAAGTCTACCCTACCGTCACAAGACCTGGCCCATGCCTCTACTGACCGGACTGGCATGCCTAGCTAGGTCTGACCTCCCCTCTACGTGCCACTATGCGTTGACCTGGTGTGATGTCAAGACCTACCACTATCAATTGGTAGGAGAATTTTGTCTTAGACTCAGTTACTCAGCCACAAGTCCCTACCTGCTACCTGTCACAAGACCTAGGCCCATGCCTCCTACTGACGGCATCTATAGCCGTAACTGA